>NW_003303586.1:151717-152776 GCF_000142945.1 Phytophthora infestans T30-4
GAAGTACTCACTGATCGCCGAGACATTGCTCCGGTATCCAATAATATCTTGGTCCTTCGGTCATTCACTGCACCCAATACGAGGGCTCTCATCTAACTCGCGATCAAACGTCTGTGCTGACCACCATCCCAGCCGTTCTCCCGGAAAGCAGCTTCATTATCCTGGTACGATGCACAGTCTGGTCTGACTGCCGAGTTACACTTGCAATCGCTCGGTTGTTATCATCTAACTCACCGAGCTCACGTTCAATTCCGTCGATTTCACACATCCAATTGCCATCCCCGCTTCTTCCCTCGGGCCGTCCTGCTTCGCCTACGAAGGCAAACAAGAAGTTCGCCTCAACTGCAGGTTCAGCTGACTGTGGCAGCCCGGCATATTCCAACCCAGTCAGTGTTGGCGGGCCGCCGAGTTTAAATCACTCGGCGCGTAAAGGTTTTGCAGGTCTTCTGGCACTTGCGACTTGTCGACAGAGTTCTTCACGAACGCAGCCAGCTTCTCATATTGACGAAACAGCTCGCACTGGCCGCCTTCATGGACTTGTCTGCAGAATTTGCAGCGTCGTCGACAGTAGTGAGCCGAGTGCCCCATTCTTCCACAAGCTGCACAAGGTGTTGTCGCGTGATCCATCTCCACGATTCGACTGTTCTCGTTGGTTGTACGGTCGCGGAGGTCGGTTCGCTGAGTTTCCCCAGCTTCGGTTCGAGCCTTTCTGGTCTCCCGTCGAGTTCTCTCGGCGGTCCGGTGTATTTCCTTTATCATTGGAAACGCCGGCGTCGATGTAGTCGTCGTCTTCCGCTGAGTCGTGGCCTCCGGACTGGTCCTCATCATCCCATTCGTCTTCGGAGTTGTACGGACTCAGCGGGTTCTGATCGATGAGTTCCTCTCCGTCGGAGTCAGCGTCCACGACAGTGACTCGGCGGTCGCGGTTTTCTTCCTTGCGACTGCGCTTCTCATCTCGGCGGCTCTGATCCTTCCGCTTGTCATCTCGGCCTCGTGCGATCACGAGTCGATCGCGTTGCTTCTTGCGCTTCTCGCCGAGGATCCGACGATTGATTATCT
>NW_003303586.1:154121-160344 GCF_000142945.1 Phytophthora infestans T30-4
GGTATATAATTGCGACATGCATAGCTCTCCAGCGAACCACGTGCGATCCTGAGGTCCTCCTAATTGACGCGACACATGGACACTAATCGCTTCTAGTACAAGGTGATCTCGCTTACGACACATGACGTGTTCGGCAAAGGCCAATTCGTGCGGCATGCACTACTATAAAACGAGAGATGGTCGACATTACTCACGGCACTAGAGGAGTTTAAGGCCAACAACCCGGCGTGATCGAAGCCACAGTGCCTGCTCATCGACTACAATTTCACGGAGCTTTCCGTTCTGGAGATCGCTTTTTCCACTGTTATCATCTTGTTGTGCCAGTTTCCTGAGCTAAAGTATATGCGGAACAAGATTACTTGCAGTGACTATGAATTCAACAAATTGGGAAAAGGACCAGCTATTGGGGGGAGGTGGGGGGGGGTGATGAAACTTCTCGTATACGCGAATATCGAGTCGGACTACACCAAACATTTCGAATACATGATTCGTGTGGCATCGATGCGGTGTGACACGTCGCATGAGCGAGTGTCATGTCTTAGCAAACACGATGTACTACCCGAAGATGAGGAATCTGACGCAGTCGGGCGAGAGTCGGATACAGTCGGGCAAAGCCTGGTTTTAGATGAGCAAGAGACTGTTGTTGATCCCAGTCACGCTACACACCCATTCATCACGTATTTGGAAATAAACTGGAATAAGTGTCGAGCGCTGTGTTAATAAACGCCAAAATATAGTTGCACTCGGTAACAACACAAACGAAAGTCTCGAGGCGTCATGGAAGCAACTGAAAGAATGGGTGGATGTTTTAATGGTCGTGGGTGAGTTCATTGCATCCATCATGTATTACCAAGACTTGCTGGAAGGGTTTTCATGGATCAAGCCCACAGGAACGTCAACGCACATCATGTTGGCTGCGACGTCGAAATCAGTCTTGTGGCGAACCTCGTCAGCGAACACGCGTGGCAGCTGATTTACAAGCAGTGTTTGTACCCTCTGGGTCGTACTTCCTACACGTATCCAGAAAGGCGTCCAGATTTTTACTCTATCAAGAGTGTGTTGACGGACAGATGATTTAGAAGTTATGAACGAGAACGCATCAACACTGGAATCGCTCGCAGTTGGCAGAGATGTATGACCATGGGACTCAAATTACAAGTACCGTGAGGCTATGTCTATTGTGAGTAAAATATGCGACGGCCTGGCTGACCTTGAAATGGCCCAGTATCGAGATGAGATGGGGTGTTTAAAAGAGCTATCATTCGGGTCAAGAAACGTGATTTTAACCCTTTCAGTTACGTGAGTTCATGGAGACGGAAACGAACACATGTGGCGGCAGCCTTGACCTGGCTATTTGTGGAGATTCACCGCATACCCGTTTTGTACCCGACTCGCGAGCCCCGCCAACCAAATGACCAAATGTACTATCACACACGCTAGACTGGTCATTGATGTCGTCTTTAGCCAACTTGACGTTATGATTATTCACGAGCGTCTGCCACGGTTCCTCGTTCTTCTCACCAGTCCAAGTTGCGTTTGGCTTCGTACTGGACATAGTGTCGCGGCGGACTCGAGCCAGAGCGGCGAGGGAGAGCCGTCTCTTCTCGTCCGCGGCTGGGTTCAGCGCGTCCGTCGACTCAAACAAGGAGCGCATGTTAAGGTACCCGTAAGTGTCGAAAGTCGACGGATCCAGCGCGTTCTAAAGCGTGATGTCATAGCGTGCTTCAGGGACAATAGATTCCCAGCAATGGGTCCGTTGCAGAGGCGACCGTCGCGTGTGGCTCTGCCGGGCTGGCCTCCAAGCCTGTACATCTCGGGGCGCTTCTCCAGCATCTCGAGGAAGCATAAAAGCCCCAAGTCTCGATGCAGATGATTGTGAAGGCCCAGCGATCTTGAACAACGTGCATCTTCAACTTGCGACGCTGAGTCATGGCGGCTGCCGTGGAAAGAGGAGCGTGGAGGGCCCACTCCCAGAAAGCACGGCGATGGGTCATCCAGAAGCGCCAGTGTGCGCGATACACATGCCAGAACTTGATGGGATCGTATCAAATGGACGCCCAGTCCAAGGGAGTGCGAAACACCAGGGTTTCTTACCGAGAGCCTTCGCCTTGGCCAGAATGGCAGCAATCACCCGACGAACTGGAGCTGGAGCGGCGGGGTTCACGTCAAGGAGATGGCGAACTCGTTAGACGGGATATGCGGTTTCTTAGGCTTGCTGACGGGACGAGCTTTTTTCGCGGACGCCTTAGTAGTGAAGTCGTCGCTGCTGGACTTGCGCTTACCTCGCGCTGACGATTTGGGTGACTTGGTGACTTGGACGACTTATTGGGGGCGACTTCGACTGCTTTCTGGACGACAATGTCGAAGTCGAAGCGGGGCCCGAAGAGGAAGCGAAATCTGGCGGCGCGGGAAGGGCCACTACGGTCCCCTGAAGCGAAGCACCGGGCCGACCATTCAGGATGTCCTCGTCCAGCTGGTCTAGGAGCTGCAGACCCGACAACAAACTGTCGGCGCCCAGACGCGCGCGCAGCTCGATCCATAATTGCTGCTAAAGCACCCGCACGTCATCGCCGGGGGTGTCTTGCTCTTCACGGTCAAGGGCGGCGTTGGGAAACGCATGGAAGCGCCTCAGCTCGGTGGCGGAGAGTCACGGGGACATGGCGAGGAAGCAGAATGCGGAAGGAGGGAAACTTCGAAAGTGAAAGGACTCGAGCCTTTCTAATTGATGGCTGCCAAGGGGCACGCGAGAAGGTTCGACAGTTGGGACGCGGCGTTGGTGGAGGAACGCAATGCTGTTTGTTGACTTGGGCGAACAAGGTGTCGGTTAAAGAACCGAGCAAACGACTAACGGTCTGGAGAAGCTACGGTTGTGCCGGCGTCACTTGACGATTTGTGGCGATGTTGGGAGTGTTTGTGGAATGGGCGAAATTGACAAACTTGGTGATGGAGATCGAAGTGGCTGATGAAGTGAGGGTCGTTGACAGTGTAGTAATGGGGATTGGGATTTAGATTGCTACGACTCCTCTTCGGAGCGTGTCGTGGGCGTTCTTTGTCGGAACGATAGAGAACGGCCGTGTCATCTACTTCTTTTGGTACACATGCTGCAATTGTTACCTTGTGACCGCAAGAAATGCCCATGCCGCAGCAGTGCCACCGCCTGAGTACGCGTGCGCGCTAGTGAAGATGCTGTTCTTGGTTTCAATCGCTGTGCTACCGGTCTACGAGTCCCCGGTTGGGATTACGGGTCGTATGTGTCTCAAGTGGTGCGAAGCGCTCCATGATTCGTGCTGCCTGTACGTTTCAGATCCGAGTCTATTGCTATGGAGAACGACCTGCCGGTACGCGCGAGCCACGAGCGAAGCTGTGGTAGCTGTCGTGAACAGCGTTGGAGACTTTAATGTGGATAGCTACTTGCTGACGTCACTTCTAGTGTCAATCTTAATCTACTTGCCCCGCTTGGTGTATGAGCGCGTCGAAGGAGAGCTGTGTGGCTGGATGGGAGTGACGCTGGTGGTGTTGGTTGTGGACGTCTACCTGGAGTATGAAATAGGCTGTTGTTACTGAAATCTGGCAGTGCTAGTGGTTGGTTGCTACAGCTACGCGATGTGCTATTACGAAGGTCTCCGGCCAAGTGCTGAGGACAGGAACCACAAGACCGCGAGACGCAAGTGGGAAGGGCCTGGCTGGTCGGATCGGGCGTCGTGAAAGAAAGAGAGCGTGCTAGTGTAGAGCGAATGCGAGGAACGCAGGCCGAAGGAACATCGTCTGAAGCAAGGAACGTGAGCCAAACTACAAGTGAAACGTCACGTGGGAACGTTCCAGATTTGGTTGCTGAAGACACCGTGCAACAGACTCCGGGCGATGTGGCTCGGCGAGGACACCAAGCGTCAGTCGGGGAGAATTGTCACGGTGTACAGTTAGATGGTGGATTAGCGATGTTGGCTGACTGCCTGCAGAAGGTCTATTCGCTTCAGACTCTCCGGACCGCGTCCAAGAAAGCGGGACCCGCGGCCAGTCAATTACGTTCCAAGTGTGAGGTCGACAAGCAGATGGTCGTGGCGGGAATTGGAGCTGGACCGCCACATGCGAGGGATCGGCTGAAAGGTAAAGAGCTTTAACTCTTAGCTAGGTGGAGTGAGGAGTTCAGTCGTGGATTTTCCTTCTAGCAAAGAACAGAAGAATACATCAACTTTTACATTACTATTTTAGTAGTGTCGCTATTACTAACGGACGCGCCCGAATAAAAGCCCTCTACCGAATAGTGGTCTGTGGGGTGCTACATGCCTGCACTATTAAATACAAGCCTCTCCCGAATAGAGTCCTTATAAAAGCTACCAAATCTGCTATTACAAACTTGCTGACCATCCATTCTACAGAGAGAAACACTTTTCCGTCATTTCCAATAATGCCTCATCAAAGGCAGTCGGTTAGCAGTGAGCGTAAGCAAGAGGTGATCAAGTGGACTAAATATGTCGTCTAAGGACCTACTGTACATGGAAATAACGCTGGAAAGAGTCGGATCGAGTCGAATGCACTCGCTTTGGTAGCCCACGTATGCCAAGTGTTGACACCGTTTGCGATTGAGGCCTCCGCGCGTGGCGAGACACAGATGAGGCAACAATCATGCGGAGCGCTGAAATAGCAGGCTTCTCGAGAGACCCCTCGTCGTGGTTTATATCCAAGCACGATGTGATTGGCGCTAAATTTCGTGAAAAGTGGTCGAAGGAACCGCACATGGACGAATACGTCGATCTGTTAAATCCTTTAGGGTTAGATGATGCGTTAGACGATATCAACCTGGTACTCTAATCATATCAGCAAGGAATAAAGTCCTCACCCGTTTAAAGTCCTCTCTATCACTTTCGGCCGGCACTATTAAATATAGTCCGGACTCTACCTCCTACGTCGGCCCAAGATACACGACACCGATTGGAGGGGGCGAAAAGGAAGAATTAGGCCCAATTAAACGCAATTGGCCATTCGGAGGTAAAGGCAAATCTACTGATGTCCCAGCCCCAAAAGGCGTTGGCTGCCTTGAAATTAATTTAGTTCTAGCTCAAGCTAATACTTCTGCTGGAGAATACACGCTCGGGGGTCGGCAAACATTTTGCCTGCGGTTCCTGGACTGATAGTAGATGGAATTGGAGAGATCCCAGCTTCTCTAACGGAATATAATGCCAAGAAGCTTATATCAAAATCCCCGTTTGGCCACCACTTCGACACTGAGATGGATGAGACCGCTCGTAAGAGCTGGCAGCTCGAACCGGATCAAGTTTAATTCACGAATGCGCAGTGGCAGGTTGGAGTCGACAAACTGACGAAGGAAGCAGCAGAGCGCTTGGGGTATCACTCGGTCCCGGTGCAAAGTGTTCCGTACAAGATGTTATTTTATGGAGAAGGCGGTCACTTCCTTAAGCACCAGGACACGGAGAAGGAAGACGGAATGGTGGCGATGTTGGTGGGCTAACTGCTAAGTACGCATGAAGGTGACTTGGTAATTTATCGAGGTGGCGAAGTAACATATCGCCATGATTTCGGGAAAAAGGAAGGTACTTCGGCTTCTTGCCTCATTACGCGGTCCATGATGCTGATGCCGAACACGCTTTGGAGAAGGTGACGAAAGGGTATCAACTGTGCTCGTATACTCAATTTGCTTGCCACCGCAGATGCAGCACTTGATGAAGAGTAGCGACGAGCTATTGAGTGAAGAATTAGCTGATATGATCAGCAAGATGGAACCTGAAGAAGAATCAGTTGCGCTGCTGCTATCGCACGAGTATACCGAGAAGAGCGTAAAAGGACTGGGATCTGGCGCCTCGAAATGCATCGATCGAGCAAGGTTCGTTGCACTTGAAGACGCAAATTTGATCGTCGCTACTGATAAAAAGTTGCAGTCTTACATTGCGGAAGTTAATCATAAAATTCATTACTATGGAGACGACGTGAATCATCCGGGAAGATGAGAGGAAAGCAGAAGGTAAATACGGCCACGTGGTATTCTACTACTGGACAACAATATGGTGTGAGGGAGATAAGAATGAGGGTGAATTTCTTGAATCCCGCACATGGAAATTACTACGAGCGGTGGCGCCATCATGCTAGCTAGTTAGCGGGGAGGGGGAAATAAAAAGAGAGGGGCCTCGTTTAGGGGTACGGAGCGCGGAACGCCTCCGTGGCGTGGGCGGAGGCGTGGTGGGGGGGGAATGCCCTGCACTGTCTCCAC
>NW_003303586.1:184086-185310 GCF_000142945.1 Phytophthora infestans T30-4
CCGCCGAATCGTTCGACGGTAACCTCTGCTCTACCGCCGTCTCGTTGTGTGGGAGCCCATGCTCGATCACTGTCTCGTGTTGTGGGAGCCCCTGCTCGACCATCATCTCGTGTTGTGGGAGCCCGTGCTCGACCACCGTCTTGTACTGTGGGAGCCGCTGCTCAACCACCTCATCATCTACCTCGCGAAACCGCGAGGGCTCTTCGTCCAACAACGTAGCACAAGCCATGCAGAGAGGGCCATCGCTCGCTCTGTGCACTGCTTGTGTCGTTGCTGTTTTGTCTACGACTGTGACGTGGGGCCAGTCTCTTGGCGCCACCAAGAGGTGTGTGAAGACCTCGCTCACGTCGAATCCACGTCGACGCTTGACTGATTGGGCCAGCCAGTCAATCTCTGGCTGATATCGCGCAAGCCAAGGGATGCCCAGGATGCAGTCAAACGCGTAGTTCATCTCGATCACCAAGAAGTCGTCCTTGCTACGGAAGCCGTCGAACGTGTACGACAAAGACACGTCACGCCGCGCAACGCGGCGAGCCTTACCATCTGCGAGTTTGACTTGGATCTCGCCCGGACCATTCCGGACGCGGACGTTCTTTGCAGTGGGGCTGCCGTAGCTTTAGCGTCAGAGGAAGACGTTCGACTCAAAGAGTCACTAATACTAAGTTCCTTATCCAAAGGACACTTACAGCCCAAGACCAGGGCTCAAAGTTAACACCTTAACTTTTATGCTTCAAAACCAGAAGTGTTTTATTTACTATTATTGCGGCCAAGCCGCCTAGGGGTAAATGTATCTCTTTAACTATCTAGCATAGTTAAACCTAATCAAATGCATAACGTGTGGCTTTCAGCCAACGTACTGAGAGACCTTGTTAACTCTCCAACTTATGTACTGAGAGTTTGTTAGCTCTCCGGGTACTTCGTACCCCTGTGTGCTCCACACCATGTAACCCCGTTACACTCTCCCCCACTAAGATGAGAACATTCCGTTCTCGAAACTCTCCTCAGCGAGGTCACGTCTTGTTAAGACGGCGGAGGTTACTACACCTCACACCAGCGTTGTACAGCTCCGTGAGCTCACAAACGCCTACGCATCGTTGATGCCCAACTTCTCGTCGTCGGCCCACGGCCCAATGCTCCAAGCGCAGCGCGCATCTTGCTCTCAAGCGGTCTCAGACCTACGCTCGCGCTCCGCGCCTACTCCAAGAGCTGCAAACCGCTTAGAGG
>NW_003303586.1:191851-201170 GCF_000142945.1 Phytophthora infestans T30-4
AAAAGAACTTTTTCCGCTCCGACCTTCATCCCCAAAATCCCGTGAATACCGCGGACAAAATGCTCCACCGTAAACCGTCCAGCAGTCGAAGGATGATGCCCAAACTAGGTGGGGGAGCACCCTCGGTCAAGCGTAACCCTCGGACCCTTCTTTAGTCACCTAAGTCCGCGTACTTAAGGAAGGGTCTCGACACACCATTGGCTTCATCACCAGTGTACTTTGTGACGGTGTCATTCTCACAGAAACCCGAACGGGAAGATCGCACTCGATTATCATGACGAGCCCAACTATAAACCGTCTGCCTCTTCTGGTCGATGAAGGTGACAAGGGTGCCCGAGTTGAAGCCGCTTACCTGCATCGTCGTCAGGTAATCGGGGTGTCGCTTCAGCACGTGATTAAACAGGTTTGAGTACCCTGTTTTGGGGTCCTGCTTGCGAGTGGTACCGCATTGGCACCGAAAATACTGCGTCGCCTCATCTTGAGCGTCTAATAGAGCAGTAAAAAAGTAGCTGCAGACTTGCTTGGTCGTGAAGGTGTTGGAGAGAGCCATGGTGAGATTAAAAATGATAAACGAGCGCCTCAGGTTCGCTTTTGAGCGACCGTCGCTAACAGCCATTCGATTCTGTCTGGAGACCGAGCTCCGTATTTACGCAGAACAAAGCAGAAAAACTAGATTTTACGAAAAATAAAGTACTTTGCTGTAAATACAAAATAACTAATTGGACAAGTCATCCAATTTGTAAAAATCAATAATTAAGTGTAAACTATTGTATTAAAGCTGCAATACAATGATTATTTCGGAATGCCTGGGAATGGGCGCCTACCAGATATCACTTAAACGACCGACTTATCTGCAGCAGATAAGTCGAGGCATATACGCGCATATCCGGCCCGGAGGCGTAAATATCGTGTCAATAGATTCCCCTACCCCGCGAGTTATGTCGTGCAGCCATCTTAACTTTTAGTCTTGAAATTTGTATATTTTAAGATTACAATCACTCCTGTATATGTCGCATGCACCCATTGGACTTAACTTGAAGCATATATCTTCCGCCGCGCCAAAACCCCAATCACTTTGAATTTTTCGTCCGAAGGGCGAAGACAGCGACAGCTTCGAGGTTCGTTGTGTATGTTTCAACTCTAGTGCTCGTTTGTAATTAATTGAAACTGTTTTGTTCAGACGCATGGTAAACCCGCTGTACTCGGCCGTCCACAAGAGACGTCTGTGGATTGATGACGTCTCCAGCGATGAGAACACGCCGCCCAACACTACGTCGATCCCCTACGAGGACTCAAGCTTCTCATGCAGCTACACCGGGACTGTGACATCATTGAGGAGCCCTCCAGAGCCAAGAAATCCCAGGAAAAGCCCTCCAAGTGAGACGTCGACGGAGCCACCGACTTCTCCGGTGCGATTCGCACCTCGTAGCCTGACAACATCGTCTCCGGTGCTCTTGGAGACGGCACCACGGTCGCCTCTCCGCCCAAGCGCGAACAAGTCACTGAAGGCCAAGCGGAGTGGACGGGGTATACGTCGAGAAGCTGTCGCGCCTTACTCGAGGGCGCATTCGAAACGGCGTGCGGAGTCCAGTGGCGCCAAGCTGTGTGCTACCACTGCGTCGGAGAGACTACACTCGATGCTGAAGACCGCTCGGCCTGACGGCTGCTGGACCTGCAACACAGCAGAAAACGTTAAGTAAAATAAAAATCGTTTGAAATTCCATACACGTACTCTCAGGTTCTTTCCGTCGATAAATCCGAAGGTGTGCTGCAGGAGGGGCTCCCGAGCTTCAACCAGCTTAGCCATTTCGGCTTGACTAGATGGAGAAGGCCAAGAGATCCTTGCTGGTGCATATCCTTTAAGTGCAGAAGCCAATGATTCCTCTGCGCGACGTAGTGTCCGTGACAGTGTGCTTGGGGGGACACCAAATACCAAGCACAGCGTTGTCTGCTCCATAGAACCCACGTAGAAGGAAAGTAAAAGACCCAGCAATTGGTGATGGTGTCGTAGCTTGGGTGGGCGGCCACGTGTAGTGTGGCGTGGAATGAAGTAAAATCTGCTGAACCTCCGCAGGAGCTGGTTGAACGCAGGTCTACAGACATGTAGCGATTAGTTAACGTGTGCAGTTTTAACAACACTAGATAGGGTCTCACCTGGTTAAACTGGTAGCATTGAGGAAGTTCACGTTGTTGCCATACTTGTACAGGATCATCCAAGCCGATTCGCTCGGCGCGTCAAGGCACTTTGTCGTGAGGTAGTGCCGGCTCCTCATGGCGATTCTCCACGCATCCGCCATCAGCACGTCAAATACTACACGTCGCACGTCGTTCAACTCCTCTTCTTGCTTCAGAACCTCTGCACAGAGAACCAGCGTCAGGTCTACGTCGTCTGTGGCCTCGCTCGCCATCGTGGTGTTCACTTGCGCTCGACACGGGCCCTGGGAACTAAGGGGTTAAGAAGGTAATTTCAAAAGAGTGCCGCTTCGTAAGTTTTTCTGAAGTTAGTTATACTCTGAAATAGTTTTCAGAGAACACCACGTCTATTATGGCTTACCATTTTTCTACCGATAGGGCAAAAGTGAAGAACTTACTTGAGCTGGCTAAGCCTTATCATTCTGCGCTTCATATGCTATTCTGAGTTTCATACGCTATTCTAGACAGATCACAGTAGAGCTGTAATCGGTCTAGAATATTGTGCGTTTGAGGAAATTTAGAAAAATCTCTTGCTTTTTGAGAGAATTTCTACAAAACGGCCTGCCCAGTCCACAACGATGTAACAACATGACGCACGATGAAGCCCCCCCCCGCGCGCGATAGGATTAGTCTCAAAACAACAGAAACCCACCGTAAATTGGGATCTAAGTCGACCATCTGCGCTGCACTTGTGTGTAGCTGGTGTGGCATAAAGTCAATTTAAGTTCTGTGGTGGACACTAAAAAAAAAGATGAGCGCAGCTGGTGGCTTTGACGTGGTTGAACTCGTTAGCAGCGATGAATCGTCCAGCCAGGAGGAGGGCGTGGACGTTGTCGACCTAACTGCTAGCAGTGAAGAGGATGGCGGTGGAGATAATGAGGACACACGAGAAGAGATCCAATAATAGCAAAAGCTGGAGGCCGCCTTGAATGCTGAGGTTTCTATTCATACGTATAAAACAAGAGAGAAGAAAAATAAAATAATTCGGGAAAAACGCGTGCCCCTCGAGATCCTCCCGAAAGCCGACGAGACAGGAGCATCGAGCAGCAATTAAGGTCTCAAAGCGCGTGTATCACGCGAAGTCAATGCAAACCAAATTTATCCAAGCATTCTTGCAGTTACCAGGCGTTCGTGAGGCTTTACAGCTCCTTCGTCAGCGACGGGTGGAGAATGAAAATCGTCGCAGCCCAATGCAGGTGACGAGGAGGTCGAAAAAAACGACATAGAGAGAGGAAAAGCTCGAGAAACAGAATAATGTAAACAGACAGATCGTGAGGACGTAGTTGTTAACCTAGCAGCTGGGGAACCAGACGCATGCACCTCACAGCCGGCTCCAGCTATTGCCTGGCCAGCGTCAATCATTCATTATCTTCAGCTAAACATTAAGGAAGAAATTGTGATCAAAGATTATTGGCCATCAGACCGATGCAAGTGCTACTGTGACTGCTACGCTGATACATGTCCTCATGCAGCGGTACAAATCTTCTGCGAATTTGAAAATTGCGCGCCTAGAGGCCGCTGCTCGAATGGAGTCTACGAACACTCAGACGTTGAGCTAATCACGTCTGCTAATGGAGTAGGCGTGCGGATAATAGACAGCATTCCTGTCGGTACTACAATTGTACCGTACACTGGATTGATGACGAACTTCGAATACGATAGTAATACCCATCAGTTTGAATAAGTTTCCTTGCTTAGTGCTGACGTATTTCATGATGAGAAGCGTGTAGTAACATTTGCGAATACTTTCAAATACGGTGTTTTAATGCGTGGCATGGTACTTGGTTAAAATTACGGCTCTGGTTTTATAGACGGTACTTGGTGTCAGTTACGGTACATCGACGTAGTCCTGTAATGTGCATGTGTTTACCTATATTGACAGCAGAAGTACCGTGATTGAACCCCAACTACCGTTTTTCATATTTTAATGCTTGATTTGTAAAGACTCCCTCTCGCTCTACAATTTTGGAAAACGTCACATGATGGACGGACGGCTCTGGGTCCTTTGACGTATCCGCTGGGGGGGGGATGCCAAAGCGTACGCCTGGGCATGAAAGAATATTCCCAAAGAGGGGCGCAGAGAGAGTGGCGAGAACGTCTTTCGCAGTCGGGCCGGTAAGAATATCCCGGTTCTGGCAGGTCGACCGGGCAGACAGCCTTATTAATGACGAAGAAGAAGAAGACCCTACAAGGTACAGCTTCTTCAATCCCGTCTTCGACGCATCGAACTGGAAATATGTGGTGCGCCGGATTGTCAGCTGCTGATGCGTCTCCACAAACAGTATCTTGAACGTCTATGGGAGGGCGATTTCCAAGTGGTGAAAAGTAGACGGTAGCATCAGACACAGCAGGTTTTATTCCTTACAAAAGGATGCATCCCATCGAGATTTCCGTAGTGGCAACAGGTAGAACCGATCTTCACTAACATCACTACGGTCTTTGTTTTCCAATTATGTCGTTATTGAAAGTGAGGGGCTCCTGCTTATATCTTTTGCTGATTGAGCGCCTATGACTCACTCGTGGTTTGAAGATGAACGATCGGGCCGGAAGCTCTTGCTTGAGAGAGTTGCTCGTAGGAGCAGAGAATTAGTTGAACGTCTCCTTATGCTACTATGTAGTAGAGCTTGGTTTATTGTAGCTTTCGTATTTATCGCTGCTTCTTCATCCCACTAGTCAATAACGTCTGTATTTTCTTCGTTGCTGCAAGATTTCTCCTCGCAAGCCTCTATTTCGTGCCACCCAATGCTCGAAAGAGCAATTTGAGTCAATTAAGATAAGTCGCAATCACATTTTCACCACTTGAAGCACATTGTATCTAATATTGAGAGTGTGGGGCTCACGAAACCGCATTAGTTAAGGCCGCACGGTAGATCTATGATCAAAACTACACATATGTTAAAGCAGGCCTATTTAGAACTGGTCGACCTGTCTTCGCTTCCGTCACTGCAACAGCTTCGACAATCTGTGCCTCCATGATTTTCCTTTTGTTGCGCCGACTTCGATTGTAGATCCTACACCTGTCGGGCTGATCAGTCCCGAGCCGTGCGTGAAGGGCGAGCAGCATATGAATGCAATGCCCTTCATAGGAAAATATTTGCACGGACAATTTCAGTTTGCAATATCGACCGACCAATCTTCATCCGGCGTACGTGGCGATAATAAAATGTCTACTGCGGCTCAAGGTGAAAGCTTGCTTAGAAAGCAGTGTGGCGAATATTTATAAAATCGGCGCCAATGAAGTACAAGTCATGAATCCACCTTCTGGAAAGCTAACCGTTGAGCAAAAAAAGGCGAGCGCGTGAGCTAGCTGCTGACGGCATGAAGCCCACCCGCATCCGGAACGCACTCTCCGTCAGCGCTCCGGAAGATAGAATTCCGCATTTGAGCAAGGTTCAAATCTTTGTGACTCACTTTCGAAAGAACAGTGCTGACAATTCGGAATGATTTGAACGTGAATGCTCCCCAGTACAAAGTAAGCTCCTAGCGTTACATAAATCGCAGGATTTGATCTCTGGAGAAACTTTACCACTGTTTTCACACTAGAAGAATCCATGCGATTTTAGAGAGACCCAAAATTGGATGAAGGATGCCGGCGTGCTAAATTAGGCGACTGGATCTCTAAGTTTATCCGGCTCATAAATAACAGAATGATTGACAGAACACCGGAATTTACCACGGCTGGAAACGGTAGTGTTTTTGTTTCACCTGAGAATGCAACACGACTGCCCATCAAAAATGCATTTAGAAGGGAGATAGCAACGTTACTTCCATCACACCAGCTCCGTATTCGGGTGGTTGCAGTCTTCAAAAGCGTACTAGACGGATTTATCCGGCCGTACGCTCAAGCGATTATGGAAATGCAGATATTCGTTTTGGTTGCTTAGCCCCCTACATAGATCTCGTTGCTGGAATGCCCGTGCAGGTGACAATAAACGTTGCCACGACCAAAGAAGTTGCGAATGTCACACTAGGCACACTGGAGTATATCCTTTTCCCGAATAGCACTTCGTTTCGTTCAGCAAGAGACAGTCGCACTGACGTCGCAATTCAAATACCTAGCTGCTAGCCAGAATACGCCATCCCGAGTCAAGTAAGCCCAAGCTCGAAGGGAATGGGCCAGTTATATGGAGTACGAGCTAGGTGGAGTTAAGGTTTAAGGTTGTAGTGGCCAACCAAGTGAACTGATTGGCTGGCATACATGTAGCTATAAATGGATGGATCCGCAATACTATGGATTGGCCTGGCCCTCCGGTGGATTAACCTGCCAAACTGTGGATTATATCACGAAATCGTGGAATTTTCCAGACCTCGGAAAAAATAATTGCGGAACTGCAATTATTGTGTTTTGCTTATTATAATAGGTATTATTGCCATCAACAGAATCCGGTACAATAATATATTCCAGAAATTATTGCAAAACAATAATGGGTCAGAAGAAAAAGTCACTCGGTTCAACGGTTCAAGCATACCCGGAACCGCACGACGGTTCAAAGACGTATATATATGCAAAAGAATGCTGAGTGGCTCTGCAAGCTTCGTTTAACCTTGTGTCTCAGAATATATAGCCGTTAGCCGCAACAGACACTTACTACTCACTTTAAAACTTGAGCCATGGTGGCGAGCCGTGACCTCAGCGCCTTCTTCTTCGAGCCTCAAAGCGAAGGGCTTCATCGGTGCAAGCTTTGCGGCACGGATCGAAAGCAACTTCCCGGCACAGGATATTCAAGCCTTCTCCCACACCTGAGGAGCCGCCACGAGGACTTTCGTGCTCAGTACGACACCCACCATCGCAATCCTGAGAGCCCGCTGAAGCTTTCGGCTTCGTGTCCGAGGAGACAACCACCGCAACCAGTGGTAGCGGTGGGTTGTCGAGAGGAGCATGCCGCTCAGCGAGGTGGACGACGAGCGAACCAGGGCCATGGCCAAGTTGAGTGCAACCAATTCCAAGGCGGTCAAGGCCGACATGATTACGGTGGCGTCAAAACTGGGCTCTGTAATCGAGGAAGAGATGAAAAACGAGATCAGTATAATGTACGACGGCTGGACGCATGGCACCTTGCACTACGTTGCGGTTTACGGGCTCTATGTCGTCGGCGATCGGCTTCGACGCACGCTACTGGCGCTTTCGCCGCTCGACGGGGGGAGTCAAGATGCAAACGCTCACATTGTTTTTTTCCGGAACGTGCTGGCGGTTTATAACAAAACCGTTGATATGATCGTGCTCATGGTTGCTGATAGCTGCAACACCAACCGCAGTATCGCTACCAAACTCGGCGTCCCATTGGTCGGCTGTGCATCCCATCGATTTAACCTGGCGGTTAAAAAGCTCTTAACAGAACACGAATCACTGTTACAAAAGGTTAACAACCTAATGCAACAGTTACGTTACCCAAATAACGCCGCGCAACTTTCCAAGCTCTCCCCCCCCTTCTCGCCAAGACTCGCAATGTAACGCGCTGGTCTTCTACCTACGAGATGCTGAAGCGCTACGTCAAGCTCAGAGCGCACGTCCGCCAGATTGAAGCTGTCGAAGCCTCCCTTCCGTCTACCAGCGAGCACAAGAAATTGTGCGCTTTGTTGGTGCACTTGACCAAGCTGGACAGTGTGTGCAAGCGTCTGCAGAGCGACACGACCACTATGGGCGAGGTACGTCTTCCTTTTTGATTCGGCTCTTTTGGACTTCCCAGTTATGAGGGAATACCTAAAAACCCAACTCAAAAATTGTCTATTCGCCCATTTTTGAAAATGGTCTGGTGAAGGTCGGCGATGGGGAGAAGCTGTCGGCTGCCGAAACCGCGGCGCTCAAGCGGTTCGAGAACCAGCAATCGTCCATCAGAGACTGGACGCAAGCGCAAGCAGTGCGAGGACAACTACGCTGATACAGCAAAGCGGCCCGAAGAGACGCGCAGGTGGTGCAGTGTAGAGACGCGCAGGTGGTGCAGTGTAGAGACGCGCAGGTGGTGATACAGCAAAGCGGCCCGAAGAGACGCGCAGGTGGTGCAGTGTACACTGCTCTAGCTGCGCAGGTACCGCCGACATCGAATACGTGTGAGCGCTTGTTTTCCGAGGCCAAGTACGTCCTTATGCCGCAGTGCAGCAGCACGCTTCCATCCCACTTCGAAATGCTCGCCTTCCTACGTGCCAACAAGGACATGTGGAGTGTCACAAGTCTTCTTTAGGTAAGTTGAGATGGTGTCTTCATTAATGCCTGTAATGAATATATTGCCAATAATTGCGCCGTACTTATTATTGTTTTTCTTGTCTATTGCCGTGACTATTTTAATAACGCCGGAGCGCCAATTTAATATGTTACTGTATTGTCCGAGGTCTGGAATTTTCACTGCTTTGGTGGATTTTCATACCATTTGTGTGGATTACGCCCATCTCTGTGGATTGATCTGGCACTAATGTGGAGTTTCTCACGCCTTGAATGAACTTACCGGTTAGGAGCCAATTACCGCCTTTGATTCAGCAGACGGATTCGATATGAGCCAGTATTACCGATATATCAGGCTCACGTGTCTTGAAGCAGGTTTTACTGAGCCCAAAATGTAAAACTTCAACCCTTGGGCTCAAAGTTTCAAATAGCAACTGTCCGATAGTTGCTCGCAAAAGAGAACCTGTCAATGGCTCTTGCGGAGAGGTCGCACTTCTTGTCCTTTCGCATTTAGCACTCCGAGCCCAAAAATTCTCAGAACCCAGTTCCTGATTCAAAGGGGTTCTGAGAACCGTTTTTCTGGTTCGGTTCTTTTTAGGCGGGGAGGTTTTTAGCGCCCTCGGCAACCCAAGGTTTTAGACCCGCAACCCGAACCCCACACGAGGACGGGTATCATGGGCTTTCAAGAATTTGGTTTTGTATTTGGTGCAGAGTAGGGGCTCTACAAACCGCTCAGATAAATAGGTTACTCACGGGACTTGTGTGATCGTTGTCGGCATGGACACTACCACCTTAGCAGGTTTTGATGTTTGGCATGCTTCATACTGCCTATGATACGGTCGCTCTTCTCTGTATAGACCTGGCGATGCACGAACACCCACGCATCGTCTTCATCACTTTGATGCTGCCTCTGATCTGAGAGGATGACGGGATGGGGGAGGCGGCTCACACTGAATTGTGAAGAACAAG
>NW_003303586.1:201270-202637 GCF_000142945.1 Phytophthora infestans T30-4
GAACGCGGTGACCGCGTTTGAGACCTACGAGCGAAGTCTCATTTTTCACGTCCGCGGGAGTTTGGAGGCTCGATGGCCGCTCTCCAGGCAACCAGACCTAAGCCGGTATGGATGAAGGTCCCAGCGTTTGAGGGGAAGGAAGGAGAGAACCTTCACTTCTGGGTCCGTGAGGTGGAGGTCGCCATGAAGGCGGTTCTCATCTCGGACGATCCACTTCGGGTGGCGTTTGCCCTGTCCAACCTTGGTGGACGTGCCAAGCACTGGGCATACACCAGGGAGACGGCACCTCTTGGATGCTTTGCATCCTGGTCTCAGCTGTGTGAGCAGCTTCGGGCCGCATTCCTACCGGCGAACAACGAGCTCCGCTAGCGCTCACGCTTTCTCGCGTGCAAGCAAGGTAAACGTGAGCTGCAGGTGTACGCGCAAGAGATGCGCACGTTGGTGGCATCTCTGGCAGGGAATCCTCTGCCTGAAGACGTCAAGACAGCAGTCTTCATGGACGGCCTGAAGGTCGGTCCTGCTCGCACCCAGCTATTCCGGGTGCAAGCGACAGCTATGGAGGAGGCGATTCGAATCGCCTCCACGAAGAGTACATCACAAACAGGCTGGTACTCCTCGGGAAGAGGAACATCGCCACGATGAGAATGGCGTTCCTCGGGAGGCGGAGCATCACAGCAATGACGCTGTTGCTCCTGCTGTCACGCAGCCCGTTGATACCGGCGCGTACGGCGAGCCCGAACCCATGGACTAAAGCTCAGCCGAGAGCTTGGTCCGCTGCTACGGATGCGGCGGACATGGACACTACCAGCGTGTGTGTCCCTCGCCAGTCCCCGGGAAGTAGACAGCCCGTGGACTCCAGGTCCGGTGGCGAAGGCCACGGCCAGGTGGACGAAGACTCCACGGCCACCAGTAGAGGCGGTATGACCTACTGAAGCGTGCTAAGCCTTCGTGATGGGTGGGCAGGTTGTGCGCACCACGGGGCTTAGCTCAGAGAGACGTGGGTATCTCAAACCGGTGAAGGGCAGTGATGGGCTGCTGGTAGTACACTCGGTGTACAAGGGTACGGTACCCCTTGAACGTTTGATGAGTTCTAGGGCGTTGATACGTCGCCGGGACGCCGCTTGGCATAGCGACACCCGACAGCACTCTATGTCAGCGTGGTGGTCGTGGCTGGTCCTTGGTGGACTAGCCTTTGGTACGATGAAGGAAGTACCAATTGTCCTCAACGGACCTGAGCGTTTCGGCTCGATGAACTCGTGCACCGCGGTGTCGCTCGCAGTTCTCGCCATGAACAACATGGCTGTGCCTTATGTGAGCATAAGGCACAGCTCGGACTTTGGTGTGGCAAGGCTGAGAAGGGCCTACCA
>NW_003303586.1:203080-206120 GCF_000142945.1 Phytophthora infestans T30-4
CACCACGGTCCGCCCAGACCTTAACTGAAGAGGAATGTGCTGAATGCGCTTCCTGTGTGGCTAACACGGACCCACACACGGTCGGCCCAGACCTTAACTGAAGAGGAAAGGCGCTGAATGCGCTTCCTGTGTGGATAGCACAGTACCACACGCAGTCGCCCAAACTATAACTGAAGAGGAAGGCACTGATCATGCTTCCTGTGTGGGTAACATAGTACCACACGTAGTCGCCCAGACTATAACTGAAGAGGAAGGCATCGGCCATGCTTCCTGTGTGGGTAACACAGTGCCACACGAGGTCTTGAGTGCCTCTGATGTCGCCAACGGTACATCACGACGTGGGTAGCGAAGTGCCGCGTTACGTCAGCCGCCGCAAGTCGGGTCTGAACATTGTTCAGGCCGACGTCGCTTCAAGCGACTCGGAGTCCAGAGCCCGAACTCCTCTGACTCGGTCGGTGGACTCCAACTCTGTCCGGTGTGTGTGCGGGTCTACCACGCCAGCTGATCCCAACACCGATGGTCGTCGCGCCGTATGCGCTTCGACAGTGGTGGTGCCGAAGGGCATTCACCAGGTAAGTAACATAGGTCCACATTGCGGGTAACAAGTTCCGCAAGCAGCGAAGCTGCTTAAGGAGACCGACATTCGGTGCTCCGAGCGTGGGTAACAAAGTTCCACGCAAGGTCACTCAGACCATAACTGATAAGTAAGTCGCTGTATGCGCTTCCGGTGTGGGTAACAGAGTTCCACACCCAAGGCGGGTAACATAGTTCCGCACACAGTGCCATTGGCTCGAGGCGCGAGGCTGTCTTGGCCTCGCCAGACGTGAGCAGCTCGCTCGACTTCAAGTCGCGCAGACTCAAACGGCTGACGCGAGAGCTGGATGCCTTCGGTCGGTACGGCCGACGCGGTTCGTCCATACCGACGCAGTACACGGGGCGGAGAGCCGTCGCGCCTGCCAGTGGCTATCAGAAGCCACGAGAGACTCAGTAGTCTCGAGGTTAAGTGGGGGAGAGGCTCGGAAATACCTTTCCTCCCTGACTTTTCCACGAGGCAGGTAGACGTCGTGCTGCCAGTGGCTATCACAAGCCACGAGAGACTCAATGGTCTCAAGTGTAAGTGGGGGGGGGGAGGCTCGGAAATACCTTTCCTCCCTGGTCTTGAAGTAAGACTAAGTTCCTTGCGGAACCAGGCGTCGATGTACATCGACTGCAGGCTGGAGGCGAACAGCCGGGCTAGAGCTGCGGTAGCTCTAGCCGAACAAGACATAGTGACGAAGAAAGCCACTGGCGCAAGGTGCCTCGGAATCGCTGAGCGAATCGGCAGTGCTGGGGTTGCAAGCAACCACACACGAGGCGAAGCGCGGACCTGGTGCAATCACGGCACCGGTCCCTTGGTCATGAACGAGGTTGAACAGAACGTCTCACCCGCCGACAAAGCGGTTGCGGTACGTGATGTACGCAACGCGCCGGGTATAATGGGCCGTAAGGCTATAACCCAAGTGTGGTGCACTTCGTGCACCACACAACTGACCAGGTGGTGGTCGAGGCAACGCACGCAGTCGTAACTGGTGCCGCACCGAGCGTGACACCGTGGTGATGGCTGCTTGCCTCACCATGGTTTGGTACCCGTGAGTACTCGGTGTCAATGCCAGACACCAACGCCGCAGTGGCATGGTGGTGAGATATGCCCCACCACGGTCGAGTACCATCAAGGTACATGGTGTCTGTGACAGACACTGGTATAGGTGCAAATGATATGCACCATACCACGACCCGATGCGCGCTGGGCGTATACGCTGTGAGTCAACGCACGTTCCGTGCATCGACACTGGCTGCTGTTGAGCAGCCTGCCGGGAGTTCCACGTAATGAACTCGTCGTGCATGACACACATGAAGTGCACGGAACACTTATGGTAGCTGTGGTACGTGTCGTACACAGCGTACCTCGTGTACGGGCCCATGGACCTGTACACTGTGCTTGCACATGCGTCGTCCACGATGCGATGCGAGCGCTGGCCATGATTCAGTTCAGGCGACAGCACAGCAGAAGCTGTTGCCGCCAAACATGGCAACCTTGTTGTGGGCGTACCGCACCAAAGGTTAGTACCGTACGATACATGGTGTCGATGGGAGACACCTACGCCCCGGCTGTGTACCGTCACGCTACACGGAGTCGATGAAGGACACCTACGCGCCGTTGGTATGACGGCCAAGATGCGAAGAGAGCGTGACAGAAGCTCTGCCCGCAATGATGGATCCTTGCTGGAGGCAAAGGCATGGCCCAAGGTGAGCGGATAGCCCCCTCTAGTGCTGGGGAAGATGTTGCCCTTCTCGGTGTCGTCCCTCGCGGGAGACACCATGCTCCGGACGCGTACGCGAGGACTGTCGTGTCCTCTGGTGCGAGCTGTGAGCGAATGCCACACGTTCGGATGCTATTGCACCCTGTGTCAAAGCACTGTACGCGCGCTAGCGCAGGAGATAATGCAGCTTTGAGTGTAGGCTTTGCGGCCAACACAGTTGTGAGCATAGGGATGCAAATCCCAGTGAGCTTTGGGAGCACAAGTCACTGTGGGTGTGACTGAGAGCCGCGCCAGTCTCGTGGCTGCTCAGTGTGAGAATTCACCTTTTGGTGTTTTAATTCTCTCACTTCTGATCGCCAATCAATTGGAGAAGTGAGAGAATTAAAACACCAAAAGGTGAATTCAGTTGTGATTGGAGAATCAGGTGATTCTCATTTAAGTGGGGGAGGATGTAATGGGGTACAATGTAGTGTGCCCCAGGTTACGTAAAGAGTGACCCGTCACTCTTATGGACGCCTGGTACACGGTACCAGGTGCTCTCGGAGCCAGTCAGAGCATAACTACTTAGCTCCACTATAGGTAACCTCTAGTTTGTATAGAACCCAAGCTAACCTTACTTATAAATACATCAGTCTTAAATCTACTCTTCTTAGTAGCGAACCGTTCCCTTTGAGGCCGGGAGCACGTGGACTAACGTTCACTCGGGTAGTTAATACCCATAAGCACTTCCTTTGTGCAAG
>NW_003303587.1:0-2525 GCF_000142945.1 Phytophthora infestans T30-4
CGTTGAGGTTAAGCCACTATATGATCCTGGACGCGTTTCGTAATCCATACCAAAATTTATCGGACCCTCGGACCCATCGGACCTGTACCTCAAAGCTGGTACAAAATGCAAAAACAAACACCGTACGAACACTTTTGAATGTACATTTTACTGACAGCTGCGGTACTGCATGGGGGTAGGGGAGACACCCCGAGATGGGGATCGGCTGCAGTGAGAATTTCAACCATGATTATAGGCGCAAGGAAATGGCCTGTGGGCTGAGAAAAGCTAAAAAAAACAAAAACATGCATTTTGCGACCAGGAGCCATGTGCTCTTAGCCAGGTAAATTCAACAATGAGCCCCCGATTTTCGTGGCGGGGTCCACTATTAAGAGCACCAGCGACAGCCAGTTACAGATGTACGCACTTATTAGTCGATTTTTCACCAATCCTATCCTGCCACCTCAGTATGTTTAGACTCGCACCCAACCTGTGGCTCACAGCCTAGAAGAGCTCAAAACACACAAAACGGGTCCCGACAATGAGGCCTCTACGCTCAGTCTTAATTTTTTTCGCCCAACTACGCAGACCTCCAACTCGACCGCTCAAGCCCCACAGCTCATGCTCTCGCTCCTCAGCCCCCCCCCCCTCCTCCACAGCCCCCCCCCCGTAACTCATCTCACCTCACCCAAACTCACCCCCTCACCCAACGACGACGTAACTCAGTGGAAGAACCACAGGGCTCTGCCTTGAGGACGCTGGTTCAAATCCAGCCGTCGCCTTCTTTTTGATTGTGAGGTGGAGGCTCGTCAGGGGCTAGTGGCTAAAGGCGTGGTGCTCTACCTGCTTCGATATCTGAAACTTAGTAAGATGTGGTTACGCTGTGTGCGTTATGCGAAACGTGTATGATGAATTCGCTAGCTAAGTGTTCCCTGTTTGCTTAATCCTTAACTTCTAAAACGTCTTGGGTGGGCCAGGAGCGGGATCGCGAATGGCTGCAGACTGGAGGAGGTTTTGGTGGCGCTTGATTCTGTCGTTTAGGTCTGCCTTGCTGTGAAGAGCCTGCAAGTGCTTAAGGACGGCGCTCGACCCACGCGAGCTGATCTTCTTCTCGCCACTTAGGAAGGTAAGTACGGCTTCCTCTGCTTTCTTGCCCACCTCAAGAACACAGTCACGATAGTCGTCAGCATCTTGGTCAAGAACAAAGCCGTCTTCAAGAAAAATCTTCATGAAGGCTACCAGCAACTTCGCTCTTGATCGCTTTTGTTTTGGCGCCAAAGCGTACCAGCGTGGATCTTGAGCGTACCACGCAAACCAGGTAGCATGAAGGTGAGTTGGAGATCCCCGGCGCTGCTTCTTGTTTAGCGTGCTAACGTCATCTGTGCCTTCCTCTGGACAGCTTCGTTTTCTTGGTGTAGGCTCGCTGTTTTGCTTAGCTTCGAGTGCATCTATGCGAGCGTCCTGTCGCTTGATGTGCTCCATAAAGTGCTTAATCACAGCCGCTTGGTGGTCGATGGTCTTCTGTTTCTCGCTTGATTCTCTTGGCTGTTCGTCGTCGTTGTGGATTGCTGCATTACCTGTCTTGGTGTCTTCACAGGTAGCGGATGGGGTTGCCAGGTGCGAGGACCAAGCGAGCAGCTCGGCTGGTGAGCATCCAGCGTAATCAACAGCCGCTTCGATGCGCGTCACAGCTGGACTTGTGGGGTTCAGGTCTTTGAGTAGCGGGAAGTGACGGAAGACGCGTGCGGTGAGGACATCCATCACCTTCTTGTTGATGTTTAGGCTGTCGGTCTTGAGCTCGAAGCAGGTAGCAAACAGGACACCGTCGATGGTCACTTACGGCTTGTGTAACGGGGTTACATGGTGTGGAGCACACAGGGGTACGAAGTACCCGGAGAGTTAACAAACTCTCAGTACATAAGTTGGAGAGTTAATAAGGTCTCTCAGTACGTTGGCTGAAAGCCACACGTTATGCATTTGATTAGGTTTAACTATGCTAGATAGTTAAAGAGATACATTTACCCCTAGGCGGCTTGGCCGCAATAATAGTAAATAAAACACTTCTGGTTTTGAAGCATAAAAGTTAAGGTGTTAACTTTGAGCCCTGGTCTTGGGCTGTAAGTGTCCTTTGGATAAGGAACTTAGTATCAGTGACTCTTTGAGTCGAACGTCTTCCTCTGACGCTAAAGCTACGGCAGCCCCGCTGCACTTGGTAGCACTTGTAGTCAATCCCGCTCCTGAGTCGGTTGACTATATCCTCTGCGAGGATGGAACACCCCGTGTTCGCGAATTTGCCCCCGGCGCAGCAGGACGCGCTTACTAAGCTTATGTCCTTGCTTGGCTCGGAGGGCGTGGCTCATCTTGCATCGCAAGGTCCAGAGGCGGTCACTGGCAGGCTGGAATCGTTCTTCCGCTACGAGAACGCGCTCTTGGAGCATGTCCAAGAGAAGATGAGCGCCGCAACGGCGGCGGCGTCGATGACGCGTGAAGGGTCTATGAAGACTGAAACCGCTCATGGTGAGCGTAAAACCTTCGAGGGAAGGACG
>NW_003303587.1:29689-32195 GCF_000142945.1 Phytophthora infestans T30-4
GAAGCGACTGTAGTAATTAACCGCTCCAAGAAACGACAGCATGCCCTTCTTACTCGTTGGAAACGAAAGCTCGGTGATGGCCGCAAGCTTCTTGGGGTCAGCTCTGATACCTTCTGGCGAATTTTTATGCGACAGAAAGTCCACCTTGGGCTGGCAGAAGATGCTCTTGGTGAAGCTAATGCTGATCCGACACTGTGCAAATCTTGCCAGCAATCGGTCCAGCGTCGCCAGGCAGCTGTCGAAATCCTCGCCACCGAAGCAAATGTCATCCACAAACAACCGTCGACCAAATACAGGTACCAGCGATGATTCGTCTGGCTCCCCGTTCGTAAACATGTCAGCGACGGGGCTGTTGACGAGTTGTAGTACAGGGTCGGTTTATACCGGTGCTTCGCGGTCTGCCGCGAACTTCGTTTGAAACGAACCCTCGGCGCTTGGCCCACGACGTTCCTTGGCCTGTTCTTCAGCTAAACGCATCTTCTCCGAGTATTCAAACCAACCTCCTTTAGGCTGAACGAACCCCCAGAGTGCGTTGTCAATCATACGCTGATAGATCATCGGCGCGTTCTTTAGCCCGAAGGGCATGCGTAACCACTCGAAATGTCCGAGTGCGCAGACGAACGCCGATACTTTACGCGCTCGCAAGGTCATCATGACCGCCCAGAAGCCGCTTGCTGCATCCAGCGAGCAGAACCATAGGTAGCGCTCGAGATCTGTTAACAGGTCGTCGACTAGCGGCATTGCATATTCCATGATCGCGGTGATAGCATTCACCATCTTGTAATCAATGCAGAGCCGGATGTCCAGCCCGTTCTTTTTCATCACAATCACGATCGGCGATGCCCATGGACTGTCTGAAAAGACGATCAGTCCTGCACGCAATAAAGCGCGCAGCAGCTCGTACAGCTTGCCGAGAAATCGCAGCGGCACGCGTCGGGCACGCTGTTTAATTGGGGCGTGCCCCTGTGTGTCGATATCGCATACCGCTCCGTAGGCTGGCGGCGGCAGTGCGTTACCACTAGCAATCAGGATGTGCTCGTGGGTTCTTTAAGCGTCGCGACTAAGACGTTCTCGGCGTTCAGTCGACAGCTCAGAATCAGCACATTTAGCCCAGTGTAGTCAATCTCGTGTGATCTCTTCGTCAGATCTGGCAGAAATGCCACCTCCTTCGGCGTAAGTCGTCCAAAGCCAATGTTGTTAGCTGGGTGTTCGTAGAAATCATATCTCGTATCCTCCGTTGCTTCATTTCCCTCGGTTGCTAACACTCGAGCAACCGAGATGTATGTTCCGTCCAACGCCGCTACGGATTCTTCCCTTGACTCAACATTGGCATCCGCTTTGATTTCAACAGTCGGTACTTGGTCCATCTCCTTCCCATCCTGGTTTCCCATCTCTGGGCCATCTGCCGAGTCGTCGTTCGCAATATTGAATGCGTGGGCCGCCGACATATTGGGTTGTTGACTTTTGTTCCGCTCCTCGTTCTGCCGCTGTCTTGACATTTCGGAATCCGCACCAATCTTGCAATGAATACTCGGTGCCGTACTCAACACCTTCTGCGCGATGCCTGTATCCTCTGGATCAACCACTGATGGCCCGTTCGCAGATTTGGTGACACACAAGGCCGGGGCAGCTTCGTCAAAACGGGTGACTCCATTCAATCCAGTGCCGTTGCTTCTCGCTTCCGTGGTCACCCCTGACTGGACACTAACACTCGTTGGCGTATGTACCACGTTTACCGGCCTCAGTAGTTCGTGTGTACGCACTACCGAGGCTTCGTTCGCGTTATTGCCTCCGCCATGGGTTGTCGTGTAAGTGTCCAAAGGTTCTGCGGAAGGCTGACCGTCGGCCAAATCCCCGGCTGTCACCCCAGACGCCAGACAGGCTTCCACACGTTCACGCGCTTCCAGGAACAGTGCCCAGCGCTCTGCACATGTCAGACGATCACTAGAATCCACTAGCGAGTCTTCTAGAGGTCGTGCTAGCACCCCACCGGGTTCTGGGTAGTATGGTCGATCAACTGCTGAAGGCTGAGTTGCAAGCCACTGGTCGTAGATTTCGCATTCACGCTGAAAGAGCCCGCGGTCTCTACAACCTTCGTAGGCCAACACTTGCCAGTCTTGGTACTTCTTGGACTCCAGACGCACATAGCCGTCACCTCGTGGCAAATCCCCATCTGGAATCCACATCGCGATCGAGTCGTGTGCTGGCAGGTACACAGTTCGATCAGACACGTTTGTCAATCGAATGCTCTGAGGCCGTCCACGTCGAAACCTCGTCACTGACGGGATTAGCTTGTTCGTTCGACGAACCCACAGTACGTGTTCTTCCAGCCCGACTTGACGCTTCGCTAGTCGATATTCTCGCCACTCGTGCGCTTGAATGTCCAACCGCTCGGGTGGCCCGGCGTTAACATGGGAGCCGTATTCTTCGCTGTCGATCATGTTCTTGGTCTTTTATCAGCGGGGTTAGGACTTTCTGCGGTAATTCCGCCGCACCGTGAAATGGC
>NW_003303587.1:32484-71800 GCF_000142945.1 Phytophthora infestans T30-4
CGACAGTGATCACACAAACGTTCGCTCCTGTGTTGAGGAGGATCCTCGTTCGCTGGTCGTTCACAGCGCCTTGCACCAGAGCTCTCATTCTGATCCGTCGGTCGAATTTCTTGGCCGACCACCACCCCTGTCTCTCGCCAGGGTTCAACTTCATAATCTTGGAGTGACCCTTGGGCTCGTCTCGCGCTGCACTCGAAACCAAGCCGAGCGAACCCTCGCTGGTGCCCTCATCAGCATCAGCACACTCCATTATTTCTCCAACACCTCCACCGAGGATTCTACTCCTCTCCTTTTCATTTTCCGTCGCGTTCACACTTGTTACGTATTTATCAGGCCATTCACTCTGCCCCATGAAAGCAAAGATACACTCTGCTTCCATTGAAGGCTCGGTTAACTGTGGCAGCCCGATAGGGACCAACCCAGTTGTAGTTGGCGGGCTGCCTAGTTTAAATGACGTTCTTGAACGACGGCCTTGAGCTCTGGCGGGAGTTCCTCCTTCGTGCCTTTGGTGCGCACAAATTTGGCAAGGTCTTGGAAGTTGCGGAAAAGTTCGCATTGTCCAGCATCGTGGAGTTGTTTGCAGAACTTGCATCGCTTGTTACAGTAGTGGGCGGAGTGACTCATGCCACCGCACACCGCGCATGGTCCGTACTGTGGGCGTCGGTTGTCGCGGTTGAAGTCACGTCGACCGCGTTGGTCCTGATTGAACCCACGGTCACCACCTCGGCGATCTTGATTGAAGCCATTATCGCGATCAGGCATGTTTCCACGTGGTTGACGGTTGTCTGAACGTGCGTAGGTGCCTTCAGCAGCTGCACGGCGCTCATTCTCGTTAGCCGCGGCGAGGTATCGGTCGTTTTCGTCCAATGAGAAATCACCGTCCGTATTATCAGGCTGAAAGTCGTTGTACTCATCTTGGACATCGTCGTAAGCGTTCGGATCTTCGTTTGAATACTCGGTGCCTCCCTGAGCAGCTTCACGACCTTCTAATTCAGCTAGTAGGTCGTCCACCGTGGCTTCAATGAGTGTCACTCTTGGTTTGTTGCGGTTGTCATCGCGGCGACGGTCATCACGCCGGTTGTTGCAGGCTACCCATCGTCGCGTCGCGTATCACGACTCTTGGAGTATCGGTACTCACTGTCACGCTTGGCCATTCTCTCCTTGCCCTTGAGAACATCTTCGATGATCTCTTCGAGCTCGTGAATGTCGGCGACTCGAGCGTGGTAGAGACTCTCCGCTAGCTTGTCATCGTCGCATGTTGCCAGGAATTGCTGTACGTGTTCTTTCGCGTCGCGACCACTCTTCTCAAAGTGTAGACGGGCGGTCCGAGCGTAGCCATTCAGCCTGTTTATGTAGTCGCACAGATGTTCATTACGTTCCCGCTTGGCGGAGTAGTAACGCGACAGTGCCGTCTGCGTGAACTGCGAGCAGTAGTAGCGGATGAACGCATCGCTCAACAGCTTCCACTTGCGCTTCGTCTTCTTCGGAAGTTGACGGAACCAATGAATGGCTCCGTCCCGGAGACTTAGCTCAAATGGAATGCACCATTTATCGGCATCTGTATGGGTTCCAGTCATTTCATAGACGAACCCACGGAGCCACTGCATACAGTTCTCGCTCTTGTTGCGAGAGCCTGAGAACGGCGTGATGCGATCCAGCGGTCGGTGCGAAGCCATTTCAATCCTCGGTGTCGGGTCTACGTCGTTCAGCGTCGCTAGCTCATTCATCTGACGCATCAACTCGAGTTGAGGATCTTCCTCGTCGAATGTACGCACCAAAATGTCATCGTCACTGGACGAACCATCGCTGTCGACTTGACGACGTCCGGCACCACCTTGGGGGGCTCGCGCACCGCCTCGGCGACCGAACGAACTCTCGTTACTTGCGTAAATGCGTTGCATACGGCTCTCCGAACGTGGCGTAACCATGTGCGAGTCTTGAAAGTACGGTGAAGCTTCGGTAGTGCCAAAGGCACCACGCTCAGCTCCACGCTTGGTCGGAGGAGTACGAACGAGTCGTTGGGGTGTCGGCGGCAGTGGAATCTTAGACGGATCTTCATCTTGAATCATCGGTCGACTCACAGGCTGCTTTCCGGCATTGATGCCAACAGCGCCAAACGCCTTCCGAAGCTTCTTCTTCCATTTCTGGAGAGCAGCTCCTGCTTCATGTGGACTCCAATCCTGGAGCGACATCGTCGATGGGTACGTCTCGTTCTCGAGCCCCAGCGACAACAGTAGCGAAACTGAATCCTCGGCAACTTGTTCCTGCGCAAGCGCAGGCCAGTCGGCCTTTCTCTTGGGGATGGGCTTGAACAGCTGCATCCATTCATCATTCTGCATCAGCGCTTGTACGCGGTCGAAAACGCGCTTGGCGGCTGGTGTATCACCGTTGATAGGTGGGCGAGGTGCCTTCAGCAGTGCTGAATGCTTTGCACTCGCCACCGAAGGCTTAGAACCCTCGGTCCCATCGTCATAATCATCATAGGCCGGTTCCGGTCCCGCAACATCATCGAGCTCGTCGGCGAGGTTCCTCGAAAGGGACCTGGTCGTCCCGCTCAGCCCCGATGATAGCGTGGCCGTTTCCGGCGTCGCTGCGCCTGGCTCTGGAGCCGGCGTCTTGTCTTCGTAATCTTCATAATCGTGGGCGTCAGGACCGCTGTCCGCTTTGTCGTCGAAGCTCACTGAAAGCTCGGTGGCGGCTGCAAAGCGCGCAGCCGGGCTTGAACTCTCGTTGCGAGCCCCGCCAGACTTGGCAGGCGTAACTGGTACCGTTGGCTGTCCTTTCGCCATGTTTCTTGTTTTCGTTTTCTTCTTCTTCTGTTCTTGGTAGCTCGTAAACTGGAAGGCAATACAAACAGCTCACAAATGGTCACAATCTGTTCCCGGGTCGCGGCACCAGTTGTGGTGTTGGAAATCCCACGTGAACTCTAGCTACAAATGTAGTTAGGACGTTCCCACAACAATACGTCTACTAGGATAGTAAACGATCGTTCGAGCGGACCTGAAGACCCCAGTTCTGCCCTTGCACCGGGACAAACTGGACCTTGTAAACTACTTATATAGGCCAACCAGTAAAAATAAGAACACGCTACTAGCACGAGCAAAGCTAGCAGGTGCTATGAATCCTCGTGGTCTCAACGGCGGAAGGGTACCGGGCACGGGTAAGCCTTTTACAAGGTCACCGAGCGTTCAACACTCGGTTGGAAGAATAAAAGGGATGCAATACAAGCAATCCCAGTTGTACAAATAGGCAACAATAAGCCGTCACGTAAAAACCTCCCGATAGTAATCGGCCAATACACAACGTCTCTTGGCCTTGCCGGATGAACCCTCGCTACAGAGCTTCGAGTTCACCGACAGGCATAACACACTCAAACAAGCTTGACCAGACGCTTACCTTGAAGCCGGACGTCGCTCTGTGTGCTTGAGTGGAAATTCTGTTCTGTATTTAAGCTTACCCTTTCGGGTCTATTCCTAATAAGAAGTCCTAATCAAGTATACAAATATCAAGTGAACAATGATCCGTTATGGATCTTATTGCATGCCAAGCGTCGTCTGCACCGTCGCATGAGCATCTTTAACGGTCCGCGCCCTGTCCCAGACGGTTAACGTGTCTTCCAAAGGTCGCTGAGTATTCCGCGAACTCATCCCAACCGCCGCTGAGGGTTCGTACCGTAGATGGTCCGCTGAATGCGAATCCGGCCAGTCCATTATCAATAATAAGGACAGCCTGGATTCAGTGACATAGGGCCGTATCCGATACTTGTTGAAAACTCGGAGGTGACGCCGTCGAGTCCCTTGCACCTTGGCGTCTCCGTACATCACCTGACCGAGGGTTCGTCGCTTGAACAACTTGGGCGGTGTCACGTCTTTGTCGACGGGTGATAATCCGCAACCACGGAGAAATCACTACACCACACATCGTGCGTAGCGCAGCTTCTCCCTCCATCGCCATCGTCACATCCGACAACATCTACACCGGGTATCAACGGCGCTGGCGCTCGCTCCTGTGTAGCATTGCAGGTCATCAGAACACGACATCGAAGAATGCCATAAAGATTCTTACCATGCTCTTCCTACCAGTGTTGGCTGCAAGTGTGTGATTGGACGTTAATCGGGTGGGGGGGCCCAACTCATCGAGGAAGTCTCTTCAAATGTTGCCCATCATTTAGTATAGGAAAACCGGGTGGGGGGCCAACTCTTCGGTGAAATTTGAGGGGGCCAACTCATCGAGGAATTCGGTAGGTGATTTACTCGACTCGCTCTGTTTCTCGTGGGTGATTCGGCTCTTGTGGCATGATAGCTGCGACGTCTGCAATAATGCACTGTTCAACGGGAATTTCTGAAATACGCACGTCAAAGCGAAATGTTATGCGCAAGTATATTCGTAACCTCGTGGAAAGCGTAATTATGGCCACAGGGTGTGTGAACCATGCCCTTGGACCGAGAGCGAGAAAAGCAAGTTGTCCGCTATGTGCGGTGTTGCGAGAGCTGTTTGCCACTTCTGAACAAGTAAACTCCTAATGGCGACGAGATAGTGGCATGTATGTTTCGTCCGTGGGTAACTCCTTCGAGTGCAAGAAGGCGCTCGCTCGGCAGCACCAAGTTAAGAATGAACTTATCCATCTTGCAGAGGTCACTTCCTGGTCCTTGGTCAGTAAGACCTATCAACCGGAGCTGAACGAATCGGTGGGCGTGAGCATCGACTTAGCCGCTATTCCGGAGCCTCCCCCATTGCCGGAAGCAATCGAAGCATTCTGGGGAGAGTTCTCGTGGACAGAGAATCCGTGGACTCCGGACGAGATGGTACCATGTCTGAAGAGCAAGAAGTACGACAGAATTCAGCTCATGTCTATTGAACAACTGGAAATCGTGCGAACTGCAGCGGCAGCCTACACATTTACGGTGCCAGTACGAGAGGGCAGGGCTCCCGATTATGGCATTGTTATTTAATGGGAACCCTTTTTAACCATAAATAATGGCATTGGGCTGCTAGTGTCATCACATACATTATGTCATGTACTGCGCACAAACAATAAATAAGAGCATAATGTAAAGCAAACCAACAACATGTTAATAATTACCGAGTGGCCTCGTCGACAGTCTGAGCTGACCAATACTCACCATTTTGGCGTAAGAACAGCACCATTTCTAATGTAATAGGCTGCAAGCTTTGGCGCTCTTGCCCGTACGTCGTCCTGGTGACGCTAAAGAACCTATCAACAAGGTTAGAAGTAGGTGGAATGCAGCTAAGCAGGTTGTACCGCGGCTGAACTGCTGCTAAACGGCGAGCCTTCGTCTTCACTTTCCTTCGCTTTGCTGCAGTGCGTGCAGGTTCTTCTACTTCTTCCAGGCAGCGGAAGGGCTGCAGCACTGCCTTATCGGCCCTCGTTAGACTTTGGCTCCCTCCCAAGACACGCACACAGTAACCTGGGCTGGCGTGAAGGTGGCGTGGCGGGGGAGCGTGGCAAGGACCATAGTAGCTTAGCGAGATGCTTTGTTCGAGTTGCTCAAATTAAAAAGTGAGGACGTGAGCAAGCTGTGTCGTATAGCTGGCTTAGAGAAGTGCTGGTAGCAGAGAGTTTAAGTACAGTAGTGAAAAGTCATGGTTGGTTGTGAGAGGTACATAATGATAAAGAGGTTTTGTTCATAAATTATGTCGGATGATTCCTTAAGCAAATAAATTATTAATAACATCCAGGTAATCGAAGAAATAAATAATTTTATGATTTCATAAGAAATAATTGAAAAGACCATGCCATAATCGGGAGCCGGGTGGATGATAGCCATCCTTCTGACTTTAACCCGGGTACAGGTCGGCGAACAGTACAAGGAGAAGGTAACAGTAACGGAGGAGCGTCGTGCTAGAGCAGCAGCCAAATGGCATTGAGTAGCGGGTACGACAACAGGATGACATGACACAAGATGAGGAGATTGTCCGGGGTCAGAAGAATGGATTGGTGCTCCGTATCAGCTCCCTAGTGCATGGATAATATGCATGGGAAATCAGTACACCCGTCAAGAATCACAAAATTGTCGGCCAGATCAAGAAGCGAATCACACAGCAAATTCGGGCGGAAAGGCAGCTTCCTGTGAGCGCAGTTCAAAATAAATGGAGAAATTGGAGTAGGGATGATTCATGGGCTTTAGGGCAACAACTGGGCGCATCAAAACATGTTAACGGACTATCAAGTGTGGGTAAACTACCGGATGGCCTGAATTTGTACTATGCAGGAACAACAGACATCCTCGGGTTCCCCCAAGATGCGAGATGTTGAAGTGCAAAGGAGACAATCACACTCGCGTGGGAATGCAGCCAAGCTCAGGGATTCTGGACAAAGGTGGTGTCTCAATGGTTCGGAGTGGAAGTCACGTTGGAAATGGTACAAAAACATACAAGCATTACCTCGCCGCACGACCAACAGCCCCCTGTGGGACAGCGACAACAGGCAAGGATCAGTTGGATGTTTTGCCAATGGAAGCTGGAGTAAGGCCGCATATGGTGGACAATTTGTAGAGTAGGCAATGCCCTCTTGTGGCAGTATCGGAACCCAGTTGTGCACGAATGCATTCACTGCAAGCCCAGCGTCAAGTCGAGTACATGCAGATGAGATGTATCAAACAGCTCCAGGCGGTGGCAAAAAGTAATATGCACCGACCTGACAGTCGACTCCAAGGCCTGCATCTACAACTGTGCTTGGATATCTTAGTGAGGATGCAGAGTGAAAAACTGGGAAGCCGAGGGGCACGAACAGAATTTCACTTGACTCCATGGTGGGCTAAACCACTTTGTCACGCGTCACTGGGGTCCATCTCTCTTGGGACCCAAGAGAGATGAGTAAAATCGGGTGGTCGGGCGTGCATGCTTGTCCTCCTTGAAGCAACGCGTGAGACTGCATTGATGCAAAAAAAAACTAGCACTTGGTCTCAAGACGCAAAACTCCTTTATCAGTGCCAAAAATGTGCAAGATGAGAAGCGATAGTTGCAGTTTTCTACAAGGGAAAGAAAATCTCGGATGCGAGGAGCTTCCAAGTCTATGAGTTATGGCTTGCTAACCCCCGAGAAAGCAGTGGACGTGATCAGCCGTAGCTTCCGTGGGAACCAGCACTGGGTACCGTCCAAGGCGCTGTCTACATGTCTTTCGGTACCTTACCAACGACTTCTCGTTGTGACGACGCCAAAAGATGATCTTTCTAACTTGATCTGGACGAGTGTGTTGGTGCTGGTTTACTGTGCAACGCACCTCGTGGACTCTCACGAGAGTTGGTACGAAGTCTCAGATGCGTGTACAGCGTGGCTGCGGCAACAGCAGCTTTTCGTAGACCAGCGTGAAGATCTCGTGCGCAGTGCCTGCAATCTGTTGAATGTCGGGGACCCTGACCAGCTTCTCTTGACGCTTTTCGCTTCAGTGCTGGAGCCATTTGACCCTGCAATAGCAGAGGAAAATGCCATGCTGCTACGTGAAGGCTGGCAACGATGTTTCTTGAATGAGCCTCCGTATTCTGCTTACTATTGGAACGCCGAGACCAACCACAGCACGTGGCGCCATCCTCTAGAAACTGCGCAAATGGAGCGAGATCTCCAAGAGAGGAAGGAGAAACGGCACGCTTTACTTGCTAAGGTTCTTCCCTTGCGTCTTCCCATTAACCGCGATGCGAAGCCACCCACAGCAGTGCAAATGTGCTGTGAATGTGCTGTACGTAACACGAAACAAGCTGCCGCTGTGCTTTGCCTAGAGTGCGGCTCGAAATACTTCTGCGACGAATGCTGCGATGTTGTGCACTGCGATCGAATCAAACGTAGTCATTTGGCCAGTAGTACTATGCGCTTCCGACCGTGTTTTGGTCGTGCCGGTTTCCCCAAGATCGAGCCAAGACCGCGTACACCGTTCATGATTTACCAGGAGGAGCAAAAGAGACTTCAGGAAGAACAAAGCGAAGTTCCTATCGAGTCAAATCCTCTGGTTATTTAGACTTAGCCGCCCACAAAGAGGACAAAATCTCAGCTAGCTTTTTCATGACTGTGTACTGCATTGTCGTGATGCTTTTCCTCGGCTTCGAGTCCATTACGCAGAGCATCGCGATGACCGTGTCCGTGTTCGCTGCTGTGATAGGAAAGCCAAAGTAGAATAAAATACGATTCGCAGCGCCTTCAGTGTCTCCTAATACGCAAGCGAACGTTCGGAATCGCACGTCAAGCATCGTGTTCCTTGCCAGAAATGGCAGTCCAGACACCATCGCGTGTGCGCAAAAACTCTTCGTGCGGTCGATCATTTGGCACATGGATTCGTTGATACTTGCCAGGGTGTAGTGTTTATCGGCTTGCACAGCCGTGACAGTTGCAATGTGCGCGTCGAACTCTTTGGCAGCGAGATGGCAAATCAACTGAACCTCCTTTTGCGCCCCAATGCCGCGTCCAAGTAAATTGCACTTGGCTATGCATTCATCTCGAGCAGCTTCGTTAGGAAATGTCGGGGCGTAGGGCACGGCGGTCTCTTCATCGTAAAAGATCGGATAGTGCCTTGCACCGTCCGACTCGGAGATCAAACACTCTTCCAAAGGAAGCTCAGTCAATGACACTTCGAAGCATTGTTGAACGAGGAACTGCACCCACTCGGGGTTTCCTTGCTTCACTCCACTGTCGCCAGTACGACGTTTCTCTCGACGCCTCTGCTGGTTGCCACTCTTGCTTGTGCTTGAAGCTGTCTCGAGTGTGAGGTTGCTAGAGACCAGAGCGGTGGCTGCAGCCCAATCCTCTTCACGGATTTCAGCCAGAATCTGAGCGTTTGTGCCAAGGGGCCGTCCAAGAAAACTCAGTAGTTGCAGAACTGTCGGTCGTAAATCCTTCTTGGTGCGTAACACATCGGCCAGGTGCAGGCCAAGTTGACTATTCGCGCTGACCGTGACGTATGAAACTGCTAGGCATGGCAGCAGCAGCTCTGGATCGGGCACTTTGTTGAGCATTTTGGTGCACGAGACGCAGCAGCGCACGAAGCGAACTAGAAGCGGTTCACGTTCCCTCTCCACGACACTCGAGCAAGGCTCGCACACCCATCGACCGCATAAGTGACACAGATAATTCTTCCAGACGGGGTTGAATCGGCGTCCGCAGTGCTTGCATCGCGTCTTCCGGGAGCTGGCGACCTTTGGATCCAGAACCAGCGGCTGGAGCCCGAGACTTCGACGGCGTACGATCAATTGTTGACGCGACAAGCGCTTGAACACGGGGTGGTCTCGAGTGTTGTTCATTGTCTTCGGACCGTGCTATTCTCTTTTTAACACTTGAAACTCCTGGCACGAAAAACTAACCTACCAATAGCCAAACTGACGAGTCACGATCGTCCCCTGAAGTGTTGCCGAGCGCTCGAGCTAACATGTAAAAACCCAAAGAAGAAAGAATCGTAACTTAATAAAAAGTCTTACGAAATCTTCATGGTCCTGTTGGCTTTTCGTTTGTTGTGGATCAGGCAGATCTAACGCTGCTATTGTAGAGGCCCTTTGACCCCCCAGCGCCTACGATAGACTTGAAAAATGAAAACCCAGTCTCAAATGCAAACCCATCCTCCGGCAAAGTGCGGCTGTAAACTTCTTCTTCATACCCGACCCGATCAAAGCGTCGTTGTGCGTCCTGCTGATCCTCATACGGACCACTAAGGGAACAGGCACACATTTGGTCCAGATCTGCTCCCCAGCGGGTCCATACAAAGAACGACGACTGTGCTTTGTCCACCTTCGACTTGCCATGGCCAGGTTCGACGCACTTGATCAACTGCAGAACTCGCAAGTCTCTATCTGCGCTTTTCGCTTCATCTTTAACCTGCTGGCCAGGCGAAAAGAGGTTCCCAACGATCAGCTCTTCGACGCGATACTGGTGGGGCAGTTTCTTCTGCATCGAGGGGTCGATTGTGGTCGCGTAGTTTACGTTCGACAGTGTCGCGGCTTCTCTTCCATCCTGCTGGCTCCCGAATGGAGTCGTTCGTTGATCCTGAGATTCCAAAAGCTGCTGGTTGGCTACTTGGCGATGCAGTCGAGCAAGTTTTCCCCGGATCGTGGTCTGTATTTGCGCTGCTGCTTCTGTCCGGGTACGTAAATGAGCGCCATAACATTTGCGAAACGTACGCTGGATCGTCCGTGCAGCTTGGCGTCGATGAGCCTCAACGCGCCTGGCATCAATCGCATCTAAATGTTGAAACTCTTTTCGCTTTGTAGCGTATAACTTCTCGGTCTGCAGCCCAGAGTTGAGCTCTCCCCAAGGAAGCACCAGAAGCCATTCCACCCAACGACAAGCGAGAGCGAACTCTGCATCATCATGCTTCGAGATACCTTTTAGCTTGTTCACTTCACCGTCCAGCATAGTACGAGCCTGCGACGTTGCATTCGTCTTGTGCACAAGTGCCTCTAATTGCTGGATCTTGGTGGCTTTATCACAACATGACGATGCTAAACTCAATGCGTTCGTGTGAGGAACAGCAACGGCAGACGTTGCAGCTGTGAAAGTGCCTGTCGGGTCATCGTGATGCGCGTTTCGAGCAGCGGCCAGCAGTCGATTTACACCTGGCAGGGGCATCAGCTCGAGTGATCGGTGAAAATATTTTTGGGCCAGTACACTTTGACGCTGTCGGAGACACTTTTTGCCCAAATCACGAGCGAGTGCTGCATCTAGAGCCAATTCCTCGTCACTTTTCCTCGTTGTGTCTCCAAAGATCGCTGCAAGAAGCGGAGTGACTGCTGCATCCTGAACGACCGAGGCAGATTGCGGTCCGTAGCTGGTCTGGAACTGTAGGATCATTTGCATTTGCAGCTGGAGCTGCTGAATCTGAATTTCATAGCCGTCGTGGCTACTTACCTTACCGCGAAGGGTAGTAAGTTCGTCTTTCAACGCCAGGATGCGATTTGTTACTGCTTCGTTCTCCTTTCCGAGTTCAAAACTCCTCTGTCTTGCCTTGTGAGCTTCGTGGCGGAGATACAAAACCTCCAAATCACGTCGAAGATCCGGCGACTCAATTCGATCCAGCAACAGACTCCCACTGTTCGTCTCCTCTTCGACCACTGCGCTGGATGTAATCAGCTTTTCAATTATCCGGACAGCTTCACCTTCTCTTGCAGATTCATTAGCTGCCTCACAAGCAAGACAAAGGGGGGAGCGTCCACTTGCGTCCTTCACGTTGACATCAGCATTTGCTGCCACGAGATACAACGCACTCTCCGTGTGAGCGTTCGCACACGCCAAATGAAGTGGCGTCCTTCCTTCCACGTCAGCGGCACTAACGCCAAGAAAAACATACTTGTCTGTTGCTCCATCCGTCGCATTCTCCACTCGTGCGTTGGCACTTAGTAGCAATTCCACGCACACTGACGATCCAGCACGAGCGGCTTCATGCATCGCAGTTCCCCCGCCAATATCTCGTCGCGTTGGGAGTCCGCCGTACTCTTCGTCCACATTGTACAGCACTGCAGGCACTAGGGGTGCAGAGGATTCAGCGCGAAGTAGTAAGCGAGCACATTCCACGTGACTGTTAGCACATGCAACATGTAAAGGAGTCTGCATTGCCAGATCCACAACATCGGGGGTCGCTCCCAGCTGCAGCAGCAGCTCCACCACGTTGTCGTTCCCACCTGCACATGCGTGGTGCAGTGCTGACAACCCATTCGAGACGCACGCCGCGTTCACGAGTTGGCGTTTCGCCTCCTTCCCCTCCACACTGGCAAGTACTCGCTGACAGGCAGCATGGTCTCCATCACGGCAGGCCACGTGCAAATTGAAAACTAGATCAGAGGCATCGTCACAGCTTTCTCCGTCCTTCCGTGATGGCATTGGCAAGCTTCTGAACGACACAACCTTCCCACTGGATGCAAACAGTTCATCAGCCGCTTCCCCAGCTAGACACAGAATTCTTGCGGTAGTGACGTTCACAGCTGGTTGGATTCGTAAGAAAATAGTGTGAGGAATCATCACAGCCGGTAGCTTGGCGTTGGCGGCGTCAATCTGGTCTACACTCATGACGAAGGCTGTGTCCGGATCTACTTCGTCGTCATTGCACACGATGGCGGCCACGGCTCCGGCACGTTGTACACGCTCGAGCTTATCCGGAAAGGAACAGGACCCCCGTCGCAACAGAGCGACAGCTCCACTCAGTTCTCGTGCATTAATGAGTGGCTTGTCGGCAAGCAGCGGGTCACACGCCACCAATTTCCCAGTGTACGATGCACCAGCAATTGCCCAACAGAAATCGGCTAGCGGAGCAAAGCAAATCTCGTAGGTGGAAGCACTGGTGGCCCACTGGACGAATGCAAGCAGCGGTGGCTGCTGTTCTCGGGTTATTACAGTGTCACTCTCGCTTTTCACTGCGTCCAGCTCTCCAGTTCCGGCAGGATACAGCGAACTCGGAACTTCTTCGGCCATGTCATCCGATGCTGGCGTATTATGTGGCTCCAACATCTTGATGATGGACGTCGTCGTGCGTTTGATCGCCTTCCATCCTTTCCCAGCTTCAGCTGCGTTATGCAGCTCCCTCTGTACTCTCAAACACGTCTCCGCAACTGCATTTCCCTCTTCCCGCTGCAAAATCTCGAAACTGAGCTCTCCGGTCTTGACGGACGGGGGAAATTTCTGGAAGAGCTCTCTCACATCACGCAGACACATCATCACACAAGGGATCGTGATGGATTCAGCTTCATTCTTCTTGTTCTCCTCGAGTTCCTGAGATGATTCGCCCATCGTGAATGCCGCGAGAGGCTCCTCTCTCGTGTTGTTGGCCAGTAGCATTGCCACTGCCCCCGCCCTTTGCAGCAATCTCGCCTTGTGCGCGAAGCTGCAGCCTCCACGCACCACCAAAGCGACTGCTCCTTGTAGTTCTGCTGCGTTCTTAAGCTCCGGTTGGTCAGCGCGCGGTGGCTCGGCACAAGCCAAGCGGACGTCGAGCACTTGTGGCTCTCGTGAGCCAAACGTGGCCAATGGGCAAGCTCGACGCCCGTTGCTGCCGTCCCACGAGATGAACGCGAACTCTTGAGCTGTAGCCATTGCAGGCAGAGACACGACGTCCGAGACGTCACTTTGGGATGACTCGATTTGGTTGTCATCAAATGACAGCGACCTTTCGTGACGATCTTTAGATCGCCTGTCTAATCCGATCCGAATTAGTGCTAGCTGAGGGCTAGTCCTCCAGCCAGACGAAGATGGCGTACCTCGACACCAATGCGATGCCCCGGCGTAGTGACGGCACGGTACTGCATCTGGGCGTCAAGGCTGGACAAGTGGCCAATCGCGTAGTGTCGGTGGGGAGTCTCGAGCGAGCTAAGCTGCTGGCTCAGCTGCTGGACGATGCACAGTTCGAGACTATCGAGTCGGCACGCGGATTCAAGACGTTCACGGGGAAGATGAAAGGCGTACAGGTGTCGATTGTAGCGACGGGAATGGTAAGAACAAAGGTGACGATCAGAGGTTTCGTGGTTACTCGTGGTGACGCTTGGCTCATATCGTCAGGGCGTGCCCAACATGGACTTCGTCGTAAGAGAAACGAGGGCGATCGTGGAGGGCCCGATGAACATCATTCGGTGAGGCTGGCGCAGCTGGGGGTGGTTTGTTGGAGTAGACTCATACGCTGCTGGTGTGCTGGTGTAAATAGGTTCGGGACCTGTGGGGTTGTGCGGGAGGAGGTTCCTCCAGGTAGCGTTGTTGTGAGCGGCAAGGGTTCTGTCATGGTCACGCGCAACCCAGACGCCTTTTTTCCTGATGCTACCGGAGAAGAATACTATCGAGTATCTAGAGTGATGCCTTCGTCGCCAGTACTCTCCAAAGCGGTAGGCCCGAGGTTGCTGCCTCAAATTAAGCTGCTCTTTGTAATCCTGGACTCGTTGCGTGGCAGCTTCGAGCAGCGATGAACGATAAGCTCAGTGCCCTTCGCGCTGAGCCTACAATCGCCTCTTGCTGTGATCGTGACATGATCAATGTACTCGATGGACTTAATGCGACTGCTTGCTCCTTCTACAGCTCCCAAGGTTCTCTTTTATCCTCCCACCTCCAGCTCAGCATAATTATTTGTCTCGTGTCGTTCCTGCAGGCCGCCTCGATTCTGCATTTGATGACCGCAACAAGGAGCTCGTGGAGAGCCTCGTAAAGTCTCACCAGGACCTCTACACGGTCGAGATGGAGACCTTCCACTTGTAAGCAGCATCTTTACAAGACGCAACCGTCTTCAGTCACTAACCAACGGTTATTGTCTGCAGACTGGACCTGGCACAGCGCAGTCGCGGCTCTATCCGGGCCACTGCGGTAGTTCTCGTCGTTGCCAACCGACTTAGTGGTCAAGTAGTCGCGTCCGACCTGCTCAAGAGGCTGGAATTGTTCTGGGGGGCAGGTCATCCTCCAGATACTTCATTGGAAGGTTAAGAAAACTGTAGCCATTTGGAAGATCGTAATTGAAGTTTTCAGCCAATCAGCGAATGGATAAATGTTGTTTCAATCACAGTCAGAAAAAAAAACTCGTGAAGAAAAAACTGTAGCCAAAATGAGCGACGACGGCAAGCACAAGCGCTGGTTCCCACTCGAGTCCAATCCGGAGGTTATGAACTCATACGTGGAGAAGATGGGCTTCCCTACGTCTCAATTCAGCTTCTGCGACGTGCTAAGCACCGAAGAGTGGGCGCTGGCTATGGTGCCGACCCCCGTGGTGGGGGTCATCATGCTTTTTCCGATCAAGCCACACGTACGAAACAGCTGCTGTGGTGATACAATATCTACAATAGGTGGGAGTGTTTCACCAGCTAATGCGATTTTGAATTGTCGCGATCGACTTCAGACCGAGGAGGCTGACAAGCAGGAGGCAGTCAGGATCGAGAAGGACGGACAAACAGTGTCTCCCAACGTCTACTACATGCGGCAGACCGTTGGTACGGCCATTTCCTTTAGGGCTGAAGTTGGTTTCAACCAACTTAGTATTGAGCTCTGTCATATAATTTCAGGCAACGCTTGTGGCACGGTGGGAATTCTGCATGCCATCGGCAACATGCGTCACCTGGTGCAACTAAGTGAGTTGTGTACTGTCGATTAGCTGGCTGGAGCAAAAGTGGTACTGAGTTATGGTGTTGCTTTTGCGGCTAACGGCAGCTCCTGGGAGTTACTTGGACAAGTTTTTCAACAAGACGAAGACAAAGTCACCCGATGAGATCGCCCAGTTCCTTGAGGAAGACGACGAGGTCAGTTGTTAGTCACTCGATGCTGTTTTCATTGGTTTACAATTGTGACGGTACCGATTTGGTTGTGATGCTGATAGCTGGAGGAAACTCACGGCAGCGCGGCGGAGGCTGGGCAGTCGGAGGTACGGCAACTTCATATTTCCGGAGCCACTATCATTTGTTGATTGGTGTGACTCTCTCTGTGTGTGTAGCAACTGGAGAGCGTGGACGACCCCATCAACACACACTTTGTCTGCTTCAGGTGTGCGCACGATGACAGGCCCATAGTGAGCGACGACGTATGAAACTAAATGTGCTTGCACTGCTTGTGTTGCAGCTGCGTGGATGGCAATCTGTATGAGCTCGACGGGCGGAAGAAGCGTCCAATCAACCACGGACCGTCAAGCCCGGACACTGTGCTACAGGTACAAAACTCTGTTTTCCTGCCCCATTGCCGCTGCAGAGTCGAAGTTAAGTAAGTACATGTACCTTTCTTTCTCCTTTTAGGACGCCTGCCAAGTCATCAAGAAGTTTATGGCCCGGGATGAAGGCGAGGTGCGTTTCACCATCCTGGCACTGGCGAAGACGGCCTCTGAATGAATAAGCTCGACTGCGGACCGAGTGTAGTAAGTTGCACGAGCCAGTGTAAGCGGCTGGATGTGCAGGAAAATGAAGAATAGGCGCCACTTGGGCCACCAAAGTTACTCCGTGTTAGTCATGTGCAACATCAGCATCTTAAGTTTTGCTCTCTAACTGGCGACTCCTCGTTTGCACTGTTTTGCCTAGCGATACAATACTCGTTCAGTATATCAAGTATCTCTGGTTCCGTACTCGCATGCTGGTTTTGTTATTGTTCTCGATCGCTGTCTTCATTGCGAATGTGGCATCAGCTTCCTCAATCGACTTGTACGTCTCTCCAACGGGAAGTGATAGTGGCGGCGCGGATGGGAGCTTTACCAAGCCTTTCAAGACGCTTACACGAGTGCAGCAAGAAGTTCGAAGCCAGAACAAACTCGAAGCGAACAAGCAAACCCCCATTAACGTTTACCTACGAGCTGGACGATACGAGCTGTCAGAAACGTTTGATTTCTCCGACGATGACTCAGGCGCTTCCGGTGACGTGCCGGTAACATACCAAGCTTACTGTGATACAGCAGGGGAGAAGGCTGCGATCTCGGCTCGGACATTCCCGTACCGCTCTGGATCGGGAATCCCCCCGCGTCTGCTTTGGAATGGTGTGGGCAATGTCGACGAGTGGGAGGGCCCAGTAGACCCCTTCGCTCAGATGGGAGTCAACCGCAGCGCCAATTCGCTGCTGGTGATCCCAGCACTCCCTCAAGATGCCGGAACGGACATCGGCAGTGTGTGTGTGGACAAGAACAGTGTTGGCCACACCTGCTACGCCGAAGACAGTCCTATGGCAGAGTGTGTTTCTGGGTGCATGGCAGCATGCCAAAGCCATATCGCTCGTAAGCGGTACAGTGAGGCCTTTTACAACAAGTTCGCGCACTTGTTCGGCAAAGACTTACGGAAGGAAGAGGATTGCGTTGAGATCTGCTCGTTATCGTGTCGTGGCTGTGAGAAAGTATTGATTTCAGGATCCAAGCTGACACCTGCGGCGACGCTAACATGGACTTTGGATCATTCAGTCACGGCGGGCTCTGCTAGCGGTGGATCCCAAGTACTTAAAGTGTTTAGAACAGATTTATCCTCCATCCTGTCAGGCCTGGCAGCAGGGATCGTGCCTGCCAAGCCCGAGGATTTTGCCACCTTCACTACCTTGTATGTCGATGATATCCGACTGCCACGTGCAGGATTCCCGAATTGCTTGGTGGACTCGTCGTTACCTGCACAGAAATTAGATTGCTCGTTTGCGCCTGTAGATGTGATGGCCTCGCAAGTTAAATACGACGCAAACACATTTTCGAGTCGTGTATCGACGTGGACACATTTGAAGGATGTTGTGGCAGACCTTCGGCCCCAGAGGGCACAACCTACAAGTCTGCACTACTCGCTCTCAGCACTTGACACTGTGACTGCTACCATGCAACTTGGTGCTGGTGGGTCAGAACTATCGTATGACATTTTCACCAAAGGTCCTGGTGCTTCGTGGTCCTCGTCCGCTAGTCTTGACCCAGCGATTCGAGTGGAAAATGTGTTTCAGGAGTTGGATTCTCCAGGCGAATGGTTCTTTAACGCCTCCACGCGTCAGTTGTATCTAATCCCACTAAAGTCGACGATTTCCGCCTCCTCGTTGGCTAAGAGTGTTCTGGAGATCCCATTGCTTCATCAATTGCTGCGTGTGAGTGGCTCCCGTGAGAATCAATATATCACATCGAGTCACGCTCACACGACGCTAAAGGAAACCTCTTCAGCCACCAAAGTGTCAAACCTCCGCTTCCGCTACCTCACATTCTCCGGAACGCAGCTTCACCACCTCAATATTTGTAAGTGATGAAAGCGCATTTTTTATAATAGCCCAACCAACCATAATATGTTTTGTCCCTGTGTGAAGACGAGCGAATTCCTGGTTCGGCATGGCCCATGACACGTGTGGCATCGATCTATCTAGAGTCAGCGACAAACGTGTCGATCGAGTACTGCAACTTCGAGAAGATAGGCGGCAATGCAATCATGGTGTCCGGCGAGAACAGCAACATCCAGATCGCAAACAACAACATCTCGTTCGTGGGTAGCAATGGCATTTCCGTGCTCAGTAGACGTGGCTTCCAGCTCAACGCGTTTCATGAGCCCGTACTCAGTCACCTCCTTGTTCCACGCGCGGTTAACATTTCCTCCAACCAAGTCCACCATTTCGGTCAGCAAGTGGCACATTCAGCGGCGATTATGGTAATCGGAGCTAAGCAAACTACTATTCACGGTAATCTCGTCTTCGACGCCCCGACCAGCGCTGACTCCAGTGATGTTGCTGGAACTGCGGCACTTTTCAGTGCAGCGGCGTATCATGTGGCCAATGCCATAGGCGCACACAACCTAGACGGCCTCCCGTTGATTCGCCCCATCAGTAATCTCGGAGAGAAGGCCATCTCTGTCACACCAGCACCGATGCTTTCGTCGCAGTACCAGGTGACTGTGCCCCTGCTTGGCTTTGACGTTAACATCGTAGCGAAGCTCGTAGGAGCTCCAGAGTGTTTCTCTGGTAGTGGCCGTGTTGGATCCTTATACGGAGAACGTACACCATTTACATACACCACTTGCTCCGGTTGCTGCTCGGTGCACAACAATTACGCTAAATTTCGAGTGACTGGGTCCGGTGTAGCGTGGACTGCCGCCACCTCTCGCGACGTTGTTGTGAGGCCTGGAGAGGCGATCGATCTGACTGCTACTTCGTCAGCATATTTCAACTCCATCGTAGACGTCTACTTAGGCTTTCACGTCGTCACGCCCAACCAGATCCTCCATCTACCGACTCATGCCAAGTGGCAAATACTCACTCGAAGCTGCAAATACGCTGAGCAAACGTACAAAGAAACCTGCGGTGGGCCGTGTGTCCAGTTAGACGGATGCGGCAACTCAAATAGCGCGCTACAACAGGCTGTTGGAACTTCTCTGGCTTGCATCTCTGGCTATGAATCCGATCCGCAATCGCTGATTTGTACAGGTCCATTTGAGACTCAGCAAGACTGTGATGGCTCAGGATTGATCAAGTCGCGCCTGTACTACAACTGCTCCATCGACTGCTTTGCAACGACATGTACCTGATCAGCACAACCTAGACAAGACAAAGAAGCAATCACGATAAAATAACACCGCTCTCTAAGTCCAATTTTTCAACATGTTCACTTGTTTCCAGGTACGCTGGTGCCATGAGGCACAAGACATACTCGCGCCTTCCGACTGCTTGCGCTCGGCCCGCGTTCTAAAAGGCCGTCGCAGCTCCCTCGACCCATTCCGTCTTCTTTCCCCGTTTCTTTTTGTTTTATATTTGCTGCTTGCTATCCACGCACTCCCTCTTTCGTAGACCAGCAGGTATATTCTGTCCGACGTATCACACATTTGAAAGCGACGACGGCCGCCCCACGAAACTGAATCCGTCGAAGTCGTTCGGGCGGTCTGTCTTCGGCATCATCACACTCGGTTCACGGTCACGAGCCGTAATTTCGTTCATGTTGCGAGGTGCATAGTGTGTGTCCATCTTGCCCACACCCGGGTTGAATGGTGGCTGCATCTTGCGCTCCAGCAGCTCTGGCCAGTCAATGCTATCAAAGAAAGGGTGCGTCAACACCTCGTCGGCTCCGCGCGGGCCACTGCCAAGGCGCATCATCGGGTCACGTGTTAGCAGCTAAAATGACCACAACAATTATAGAAGAGTAACGTTAGTGATAAGCCACATCAACGACACATACAATGCACCTCACCCCGTTAATGAGCGAAATCGCCGCGTCCGAGAAGCTGGGCGAGAAAGTGACCCAGTCCTGCTTCAAAATGGTCTGGAACATAATGTCACGGTTGCGATGGTAGTAAGGCGGTTTTCCTCCAATCATTTCGTATAGCAAGATGCCGAAAGACCACCAGTCGGCAGCCTTGCCGTAAGCCTTGCCCCTCAGCAGCTCGGGCGCAATGTATGCAGCTGTACCACAAAAGGTTGTGGCACCCTTGAGGCCCGAGACGCCAACCTTTGACAAGCCAAAGTCAGTGATACTCACGTGGCCGTCGTGGTCCATCAACACATTCTCAAGCTTAGCGTCACGGTAAATGATGTTGGCGCTGTGAAGATGCGCGATGGCCGCGGCAACCTCGGCGGCGTAGAAGCGAGCCCATTCCTCCGGGAATTTACGACGACGACGCAGGTGCGTAGCCAGAGATCCACCACTGAGGTAATCCATCACGAGATACAGCTTGGATTCACTCTGGAAAGCGTAGTGCAGCTTGACAACGAAAGGGTGGGAAATCTCCGTCAAGATTTTACGTTCGGCCATGGTCGTGTTGACCAGGCCAGACGAAACAACTTGCTGCTTCTTCAACACCTTCATTGCATAGCACTCGCCCTGGCGTGGCGGTGTCACCTTGCGGCACAAGAAAACCTTGCCGAACCCACCTTGGCCCACAACCTTCATCAACTCAAAGTCCTTGTCCGAGATTTGGCGCCGCTGCTTGTCACTTGAACCACTGCTACCAGATCCGGAGTTTCGCTTCGGCTTTGGCACTGGCTTGGGCAGATAGTACGTAGCCTTGATTTTGCCATCATCTTCATTGTCATTGCCGTTGCCATTGGGTTTGTTTCCGTTCTTACCTTCGTCAGCACCACCAGACACATCACTCGACTCGTCGCCATCCGTCTCACCGATAACAATTATGTTAGACTGTCGCCGCGGCCGGCCGATAGTCTTGGAAGCGGTCTTTCTCCTTCTCAACTCCGACCGGACATGCTTAACCACGGCAGTCATGCCAGGCTGGTTCGGGTTCGCACCGATGAACGCAAACGCAGGGTCCTCAGCCTTCTCCAGTGTCTTTGGCGTGTCGTCTGCTTCCTGCGATGGCATGAAGCCCAAAGATAGGCAGACACAGTTCACGCGCGCCTGTGAGTCCACGATCTGGGCACCAAGTGGCTCGTATGACGCTTCCCAGTTGATTGACCGGCGTCCAAGAAGCTCCAAAATGCCAGGAGATTCGTTGTGATCGATTTCGTGTTTGGACTCAATCAGCGCAATACGGTAAATCTTGTCACGGGCACTCTCCTCATACGTTTCCAAAATGGACTTCACAAGCGCACCACCGCGCGCATAAGCGATGATGGACACTTGGCCCTTGCACTTCGTGATGAATTGATCCCACACGAAAAGCACGTGCTCCTTGGGTGTAGAGGAGTTGGGAACTGGCACTTCTCGCTCGAAGCCCCCTGCCTCATACACGACAGCCTTGTTGGAGAAAGGATTGCATACCACAAGTCCATAGCCTTCTTCTTGGGCACGGCTGAAATACGGCGTCATCGACCACTTGTGGTCAATCGTCAGCTTTGCATTCTCCGGGTCCTGCTTCCAGAGACCGAGAGGTCCGGAATCAGACAAAAACAGAATAACTTTCTTTGCGGTCGTGTATGCCATAGAGCTGTAGAATCGGCAGCGCACAGGAGAATCGGCCGATGGCACAAATTGAGGCGTGAAATCCAGCTCTTTCTCCATAAAATTGTAGATGTCCTTCTTGTCCGTGCGCTCACTCATACGGATCGAAGGATTAACGTTGTGCTTCAGCTTTGGCAGCTCAACCTGCTCGTCGAAGGCAGAAATCCCACGAGTGTCCAGCTCTAACGAATCTGCAGAGCTCTTTCGTTCGCGATCTTCAGTTTCGTCTCCAGTTGGTTTGTCTTCTTCCTCATCCAAGTCATCAGAGTTCTTCTGCTTCTCCTCGCCCTTCTTGTACGCATCGGAAGGTGGCTTCGTCGGGAGTTCGGTGTCATCCCCACTCTCGTCATCGCTACTTGACTCCATAGCTAGCATTGCCGTCGTTTTTCGACGTCCCATACCAGCCATGAGGAGACCAGCCGACGACCGAGAAGAAGTTCGGACTGGAACTGGTGCAGGCTTCGGTTCCGCCTTCGACTCCTCCTCTTCAGAGTCACTGAACGAGGTGAAGCTGTGTCTCTTAGGTTCAGGCTCTACAATGCCAAAGTTTGGCTTGAGTGCTTCCTTCTTGGCCTTCGGGGGTGTCGGAGGAGCCCTCACTGGCGATGGAGTTTCCCGAGATGTGTGTGGAGACGGAGATTCTGCGTCACTGCTCGACTCGTCGCTTGGAGGTCGAGCTGGCGAACGAGGAGTCGGCCTACCTACCTTGACATCTTCCTCGTCTGACTCCGCATACTTTGGTGGGGTACGTTCCTCATTGGCTTCCACTTCACTGAGGGCATCAGTTATGTCCTGATCAAATCTAGCAGAAGTATTGTTGTTATCTGGCTGCTCTAGTGGCTGTTGCGAAGAGCCTCTCGTCATTCGGTTCGGATATGTGCCTTCCTTGTCACCGACGTCAACGCCGTCCGGGGTCTGCATCACAGCTAACAACAATGTTCTAGCACCCTCAGATAGCGCTTCAAGTTCATCAAATGGCGTCGTTTCATCGTCGATGTCATCACGTCCGTCAATATCATCTTCAGTCTCGTCGTTGATCGTTTGTGCACGGGAAGCACGCTCTCCAACGGTGGTGCCACGCAAGTTAAAGCCACACGCTCCACAGAAGCGAGAGCCCGTTAGAACCGCATTGCAGTTGGGGCAACGCTTCTTCTCGACTTCAGGCTCTTCTTCCACGGCATTCAGTTTGTGCAAGGCGTTCATCCACTTGGTGCGCTCCCGATCGTTATCGGCATACACATAGTATGGAACCTGCTCGTTGGTCATGAACATAAAGCCGAACGGCTCTCCGTCCCACTTCTGGACATCCTCAACCAGCACTTCTGCCAGAGGCTTTCCCTTTGCGTTGTTCGCCATGTCATAGTCCGAGTAATACGAAATAGTATTGCCTCGCAGAATAAAGTAGCGCTTCTTCCAGCTCTTGCGTTTATGGCCCTGCTTCGTAAGATATCCTGCACACGACACGGGTTCCGGGACGCTGGCTGTTGACTTCTTCACTGTCGCCAACCACTTCTGCTGCTCGCCAGTCGTGTCTGCAATCACGTAAAACACATTTCCCGTCACAGTCATGAACATCAGACCATTCGCTTCGCCATCCCACGGCGCAACAGATCGTATCTCCACTTCTGCCATCGCCGATTGATTGTCACGATATGCTTGCTGATCCGCGTAATGGCGTAGCGACGTACCGTTCAGCACGTAGTACGCCATGCGTTGGCTCGGAACCAGGTGGCCGCGCTTCGTGAGGTAACCTTCGCAACTCACCTCTTCAGTCTCGACCATGAAATCCTTCAGCGCTCGCAGCCACCTCGAACGTTCAGCTTCCGACGACGCGTACACATAGTACGGGATTTGCTTTGTAGTGTAGAACATGAATCCATGCGCTTCACCCGACCATGGGGCGACCTTCTCGACTGTCACGGCACCGTACTTCTTGCTCTTCTCCTCACTTGAATAGTATTCCAAAACATTGCCACGTAATGTGAAGTAGCGAGTCTTCCAGTTCGTAAACACATGTCCTCTCTTGGTCAGATACCCCTCGCACTTAATCTCGGTGGGGGTTCCTTCAGGGACCGTCATACGCGACTCCTTCTCGCCACGGTTCAACATGAACGTCTCACGACTGAAGATGCTACGTCGTGAGACGGAGCGACGGCTAGTTGCGTTGTTTACTGGCGCCGTTTGACTAAAGTCAGAGCCTCCATACCCTGTCGAGGTAGCAGGATTAAAGCTGGTGCCGCTGGTAGCACCATAGGGCGACGCCGTGTTGGCAAACGGCTGGTTGCCACCGTAGGGTGCTGCGCTGGGACCGAGCGAGTGGCCCAAGTGGCCGCTTCCCTCGAGATTCTGCTCGTGTAGCACGTCCAGATTGGGGTTCGACAAAGGGCGAGGCATTCCATACGTGCTGTTGCCGCTTTGAGGTGCCGCGGGGATCTGCGGTGGATACTGTGGAGGCGGCGGGGGCGGCGCTCGGTTGAGCATGCTGCCACGCGACGACGTGCGAGGAAGCCGCGCCTGGTCGCCCTGCGTCGTACGCATCGGAGGAGGGTTCATCTCCGCTGACGCCGACGACGACGAACGGCGGATGGATTCTCGCAGCGCATACGAAGTGGGTGACGTCACAAGGATGTCCTCCTCGCCATACTGCTGCTGGTAGTTCTGCTGAGACTGGTCGGCGCTCATTGCAGCATCGACCTGTAGCCCAAGACAAAATTCCTGTTGCACAGGGGCATACAAACAACAAGACGTTAGTGATAGAGTGAGTGAGAGAATAACTGCGTCCACGAGTGCGGAATCCAGAATGATGGTCCCCCGCGCGCGTTGATGAGACCATCATCACTCTCACTCCACCATCACAAGGGGCAAGCAAAGGAGGGAAAGCAACGAATCGATCCACCTCCGTTGTTTAGCCTCCGCTGTGGCTTGCCTCCCGCACAGGGACACGGAGAGAGGGGGGGGGGACGTCGCTCTCTCCACGCAGGTCATGCTAGGACGAAAAGCAGGCTACCTGCTGCTACTGCTGGTGGTCACTCTTTGCCGCGCGGTCGTCCAAATACGAGCTTTCGTCTGTCCGTTAAACCGCTTGTATCCGCTTGGGGGAATAAATGAGTGCCGCCTTGCTCGCTCCTTTCTCTGCTTGCGTGGCCTCACTCGGCGGCGTTCTCGTGTTTTGTTGTTTGTCCGTGAAAAATCCTCCCCAATCCGGTTACGCGAAGGTCGCACGAAGAGGCGAGACGTTGCCAGCGACGTACGGTACCAGTTGAACCGGCTGCTCAAAGTTACACGCATGAATACTGGTCTATAATTGCTGCGTGGGACGCGCGTACTTCCAAATCGAGCGCGCTTTGGCCTTTTCCCCGGCACCATCATTGTCGAGGCGATCTAAGGCAGAGTGGATATCGTACGTCGACGATAATAATAAGGCAACTCCAGTCCTGCGAGCGAGCCATATCCACACAATATCACGCTGGCGTGTTCATTGCGCTACTGGAGCTCTGGTTACACTTACAATGCATCGAACGGATGCGCTTGCCAAAGAGCACAGATTAGACGTGTGTACGCACGAAGGTCGAGCTTCTTGCGCTAGAGTGCGGCACCTGCGCACTCAGAGGCTGGAATGAGAGGGGTGTCAAAATTACGCGGCTGGTGCTGTCTATTATAAAACGGAGGCAATGCAACTTGCTACTACTAGCCAGCATTGTGAGTTTGAAGAACGTCAACTACGTCTTGTATTGAGCTTGGGTAGTTATGATACTGCGAAGTTGTGGGGGTTACTTTGGGTATACCTGTGGTCAAGAAGCTGCAGTGGAATACAAAACCCAGATCATGTATTTGTGTGCATTTGTGGAACCAAGTGGTTAAATAACAGCGATGGCAGGGGTGGTGCGTGGTTTGGAGAGGTATGGTACACTTCGTCCCTTCAGTAGCGGTGAATGCGATGGATCTGCGTCTCCGCAGTAGCTTGAAGGCGATGATGCCCTGCGCAAAGCGAGTCGAACGTGCGAGCGAGCTGAATAGAATTCTGCAGATAGCAGCAGCTGCGAGCTACGTGCCAAAAATGATCACTGGATCATGCCGTCTTGCCCGCGTTGCCGTTCAGACTATCAGTGATGAAGGTGCTGGGCGGAAGGTTGGGCATGGCGGCACTAGTGGCGCGATAGCCATCCAACTTGCCAGGCATGAGAAAACTAATGGGCGGCAAGCGTGGGGTTCCTACAGGCGGCGGCGGCGCCAATCCTCCTAGTCCGTTGGGTACGCCGCCTGTAGCATATTGGGCATTCCTGAAGGCGTCCGACGCGTTCTGATCGTAGCCAAATCGGTTCAGCGGCGAGACGGAAGATCCATTTGGGAAGGCAGCTTCGAGCGACGTGATGGAGTGCAGACTATGCCGACGCGTGCTGTCGCTGCCGACACCGATACTGCCGAGCTTGGCCCGCCGGGCGACGCTGACCATGCGGTGCTTACGGTCGCTCTTGCGCTGGTGCTCGTTTTGGCGATCCCGATGGAAATGGCATAGAGTATGAAGCTGTCCGTTGCGCTTGGTGGCGCGCGGGTTCGAGCACTTGCCGGACTTGTACTTGCACAGAAGTTGCTGCTGCTCTCCGCGCGGGGAGCTGAGCGTGGAGAAGCTGCCGTCGTCCTGGCTGTTCATGAGCTGGTGGCTGCGCTTGAGGCGACGCTGGCGGTAGATCTCACTGCCCCTGTCCGCGCTGTCCGGCTGCAGTCCCGTGTCGAGTTGTTCGCGGTCTGAGGAGTTGTGCACTCACCTCCAGTGAGCTAAGAAAAAGAAAACTGTCCTTCACTGTCGCAGAGCGAGCGGAGGCCAGCAATAGAGTAGAGCAGAGAGCAGAGCGCTGGTTAATGCGGCGCGAGTTCCAAACCGTGAAATGGGGGAGGGAGCTTGCCGGCGCTGGGCAAGAAAGCGAAGTGAGCGTCGGGAGGGCGGTGAGTACGCGACGATGGCCGTACTCTCCAACCACCAAGAGCGAAAGTAGCAAGTGCGTTGCAGCAAGTGGCAAGTGCATACTCCAGTGTGGCTGGCCCGGGTTCTGGCTGGGGTGGGGGTACCGGCTGAACGGAAACGCTTGGGGATTTTGGTGTGCAGAGACTGAGCTTTCTGTAGAATGCCCGGAAGCAGCGGAACATGCTCCGGGTAACGGTCGATAAGTCTATGGCGGCGACTTGCACTGCAACTTGCCCCATTAAGGCACTGCCCGCGATCTCTAGCTCCCTCCTCCCTCCCTATACCGGCGGCCTTAGCGAGACGCGCACGTGAATGCGCTTGGCGAACTTCGCTAGAGATGACATCTCTGCCATGGTCTAGCCAGCCCACGTGACGACCAAAGTTGATCGCTACATCACCTCCATGACTAGCATTACATGTACTTAAGTATCGTCGATAAAGGCCCGCGAGGTATTTAAGGGGGGGGGGGTATGGTGGAAGGCGGCGCTGAACTGCCTGAAATGATTTCTTCTGTGTTCCTTTGGCTCTCCTTTAATGCAGTGGAGTTCGAGACCCCGCCAGAAATCACGAAGGACGGGTACGAATACTGCAACATCCTCCAACGAGAAGCCCACGCTCAGCCCAGCGGTGAGAGAACGTTGCTCCGTCGCAAGTAAGTGCGAGTCACTCGTTGCGGATCTTTTGCCGTCGTCTCCGTTGCACTGAGCCGACTCGATCTTCAAAGCTCAAGTGTACAAAAACGAGTCATCGAATAAGAAACCAACGGCAACACCTGCAACGTTCTACCGATTATTGGTTTCGTTCGCGTCCGAGCAGACGACAGACGGGCGAGCGCTGGTCTCAACTTATTAGCCCGCGCCCCACTTGGAAATCTCCACGTTGCGATGCCTGAACATACCGGTATACAGCATACCCGTCCGTGGATCTCGCTGCTCCACAAGCTGCTGGCGACAAATAGCGACGGTTTCCCGCCGCCCGTCGTTGCCTGAAGCTGCTGTGTCCGCTTCCTTTGCAAGCCGCTCGTCACGCACAAGCGCTGCTGCAAGCTGGTGCGCAGCAGCAGGCATCACTTAACGCACCCCACTTGCCCTTTCCGCCACCTTCCCTGCCATCCAGTCTGGCGAGAGGACCATGCGTCCTGAACTCGTGTCCAAACACCAGCATGATTTGTGTCCAATGTTAACGTGGCACGCCACAGTGGCGGCCACGTACGTGCTGCTGTTACTTTGCGCCTAAAGGGCCAATCGGGTGTTGGTATTTTGCCGCGAAGGGCACGGCGAAGGTTGCCGTCATGATTTTTAGATATTGTCTCGGTAACACAGCCCCAACAGCTTCGACTTGACCATCGTACAATACCGCTGGCGATCAACGATAACTTAGAAGGAGAAAGCGCAGAGAACACTGTCGATTCTGAGTTGCTTAGTCTAGCTAGTCGAGAGGCCGGTCATTTCGCTGCTACTCGGAATTACATCTTCTACGCATTTACCGGTATACTTACCGTATTCCTTATGTGATTGGCGACAGTCAAATTCTTGAGGTGGTCCAGCCTTTCTGCCAGCATAAAAGATACCCGCATAGAAAAAACTATATGACATGCTCAAAATTATATTGGTCGCCAAGCACATAAAGCGCGACGACACGAAATTTAAATCAATTTGATTGGCTGCTGGATTTGTCGCTAATGACCGAGCGTCGCCAATCACATAAGGAATACGGTACCACAATTGTTGAGTCACAGCAATCACATGTCTTCGATTGCATCCGAGATTCCCAGGGCACCCACGCATTTCCAAACTGGGAGTCCCAGTGGCGGGATTGGGACCAGTTAAAGTGGGCGTTTCGCAGCGAGTTATGCCACCTCTGTTTGATGCTGTGCGAGCAGGCTGGTATCGTTGGTGTATGTCTTCTACAGTACCGGCTTCTGGATAGCTGGCTACGTGTACCTTGAAGCGAGTCTTGTGCCACAGGAATAGTTGTTGGGGAAAATGGAGTGTCGAGACGTTGGAATGGCGAAACGCCCCACAGGTGACCAGTTGTCAGGACGACATGCGTCAGCAACTTCAGTATCCTATAGGGCCCCCAAAACAGTAGGGGTGACATCGACTTCCCGCTGGAGGTACTGTAGCTTGATTCTATGGGCTTATTCTGTCGGATGAGGCCATTGTCGAATGCCGGCTGAACCGAAGGATGCACGTAGCGTACGTCGTTCCTTCTGTATTAGGCTTGGTCACGTAACTTTGAACCAGTGGACGCCTTCCAAAAATAAAGTAAGCACCTGACATATCTGCAGCAGATATGTCAGGTTTTATCGACCTCTATGTCGACTTATATGTTTTGTGCCCCACCACAAATCTAGTAAGAGGAGGAACCTAGGCCAGTGCAAAGTGTCCCCTCCGCAAGAAGGTACTTGAGTTTACTAGCAGTTTTATACATTGCGGCAATTTCTATTGGACTAAAAAAATTGTACTTGAAGCTCACCACTTCCCCTTTAGAGACTCTCGCCAACAAGATGCACGAGGAGGACGATGACGTTGACGTGCTGCTGTTATTGAGCGCCGCACACTCGTGGCGCGAAGCTAGTTTGGGTAGTGTCCGCCGTGAAGTGCACCAGCAGATGATCGTGGCGCGTTGCCATGCGTACACGTCACTACCTGACGGTGTCATGCTTGGATACAACCTGTGCGGCCGCGTGGATGGCCCTTTACCGGAACGGCCTCGACACGAACTTCATAAACGCTACAAGCCTCACGAGGTAGGTTTTATTGACGAGTGGATAATGTTCGCACTGTTCGTAACAACTGCTACTATATACTACGCAGAGCTGCCTTTAAACACCTACTTAAAAGATTCTCGCATCTGCAATGCACCGCTCGCGCCAATACGTGGCCGAGTGAACCATCTCCTGCAAGTAGGAAGCCAATTAGCAAACATTCTTCTCCAAGCTTCTTGAGTACGTACCTTTCGTTACGATGGCGGCACTTTGCCCTCAACGACCGATTTTCGAAAGTGTGGGCTTCTTCAACTTGAGCGCAAAATGAGATATGCGAGATATATGCAGAGAGAGAGTGATTGTGGGTCAGTTCAGAGCGATGGTCAGCATTTCTAATACAAAATTCTAGATCTAGCGATAAGATGGCTACAGAGATTAAATATAGGGGAAGGGTAGATTACTCAGACGATTTTTACGCCCCACGGATTTTATTCGATCGTTATGCCTGCAATATCTGCTGCAGGTATGTCAGGTGCTTACTATATTTTTGGAAGGCGTCCAGTGAGACCTCGGGCAATGACTGCGCTGGACAGGTTTCAAGCCTATGTCTGACCACTTTGAAGTTAAGCGTGTAGGGCGGAACAGTGCCAGGGCATAAGTGCACAACGTAAAGCAAAAACAAACGCAAATCCAGTGCACTGATATTTTATTTGTTAATTCAGTACAAAATTTACGCCAATCTACTGCATAATCTTGGCGTCAGACGCGCGAATCGCGGGCGCGCAACAGCGCTTTCGGTCGCGATAGGCGTCCGGCAAGGCGGCAACTTCCGCGGACTGCTTAAGAATACTCTGGACGGTAGTGCGCTTTACTGCTCGGGGGGTCTTAAAGCGCTCCGTTGCCCCACGAGCAAGTTCGGAGTGAGAGCATGCAGGATCTGACTTGTGCTTCTCGCACAAAGACTGCTTTTGTGGGACATGTAGGAGGAAGGGCGATGTCCCATTGTCTTTGGCGGTAAAAATCAAAGTGTGTGTAAGAAGACGTCCGATCCAAAATTTAAAATCAGATCGATGCGGCGTGTCATCCCTCGGCGAGGAGGGGAAAACCGTTGAGGTTAATTGCTAGGGTGGTGATGGGCAAAGGTAATTGCGCATCCGTTTCGCGTAATCATAAAATCTGGCAGGGTATCGACTGATACCGGTGTCGAATTGGAGGTGCACGACTGTACTGCAATTTTTTCAGAATATCTGCAAAGTAAGGGCAAAATCACAACAGATTGTATCCGAGTCATAAAAATGGATCTTGAAATATAAAAGAGAGTGGTTGCTGTTCCAACCTAGGAACCACTTGGTCACGAAAACATGCTACCCTAAAACCTTCAAATAAGGCCTATACGCTGGGTTTTGCATCCGAGCATGTATACTGTGCAGTCAGTCGGCCAGGAATAGAAGCAAAACTGACAGGTGCACTTGCACAAACGCATTTCCCCAGAACTCTCAGAAGCAATGGCCAGCGTTGCTGGTAGAAGAAAGCGAACAGACACAACGGGTGTCGACAGCTCAAGAGGCGGCGGAGATATCTCAGCAAACACGAATGAAGATTCGTCGCTCGAAGTGGAGTCTGCTTCGTCGCCAATGCTAGTAGCATCACCTCCTTCTCATAGTGCTGGACCAGCCTTGAAAAAGCTCCAGTTTGATTCGTGGGATGAATTTCATGCTTTTGTGCGTGAGTATGAAGCACAGACCTACCAGGTACTGCCTAAACTGCGATACGAACTACAAGTGTTTCAAATTTTCTAACCATTGCCACTTAGCTGTTTCGAATAAGAACAAATAAAACGGTGAAAGCTCGAAATGCGAAAATCAAGAATCCAGCTTCGCACATTCCACATTCTTTCGAGCAGTACTCGAAAGGATTAGAGTGTACTCATGCAGGAAAATACAAGTACAGGGGCCAAGGAAAAAGGTTGCGTCAAGAAAGCCGTCGGATAGAGTGTCCTGTACAGGTTGGTGTGGCTTATTCTTTTAGAACTTGGGAGTCTGTAATTCGATTCCAGAATATTTATTCTGGAATCGAGTTACAGCTTACCACTTGACGCTATACAGACTCGCTTCATCGGAATATTTCTCTTGCTCGTAGATAAATGCTTGCGTGAAACTGATAAACCAAGACACTCAAAAGTGGGCAGTGTGTGTAACAAAATCAATGCTCGATCACAATCACGATCTCAATGTGAAGTTGTTCAACTACTATCCCAAGACGCGCCTAGCACTTCCAGCGGAAGTTGTCGAGACAGTGAATGTTTTACAACAGACTGGTGCAAGAAAGAAGACTATTCACCAGTACATTCTGGAGAACTCGAACTGCCTGCCGACAAGTCGAGATGTCCACAACCTGGTCCGTACGTTGAAAAACGACAAGTTTGGGAGCACTTCGCGGGTGGAACGACTCAAAATCTGGATGAAGGACTTCAGTGAGCAGCCAGGAAACATTGCGCGGATTTTTACAGACATGGAGAGCGGCAAGGTAAGAGGATCGTGTACAACATTTTATTATGTCTGACTGTCTTTAATTTGTTTGTTTATCCAGAAAGTAGCAACTTGTATAACAATACAGACGTCACACATGCATGAAACATTCTCTCGGTTTCCAGAAGTACTTTTGATTGATGCAACACACGGGACGAATCAGTCAAAGTACAAAATATTTTCTTTTATGGCTCACGATGTCTACGGAAAGGGTCAGTTCGCTCAGCATTCCTAAATTAAGAACGAAAGATCTGAAACACTACAAGCAGCAATTGACGAATTCAAGGAAAACAATCCGGAGTGGACTCAAATTCAATGTGTGATCGTTGATAAGGATTTTACGGAAATTTCGGTATTGAAGTCCTCACTTCTGTCCGTTTCGGTTTTACTATGTCAATTTCACGTTATCAAGTATCTTGTAGAGGAACTTGCGAGTGGAGTTTACGGGTTTAGTATATACCAGAAAGAACAATTACGCAATTGCATTCGACTCATGGTGTACGCTAGAAGTGAACGTGAATTTGAAAAGCATCGGCGCTACATGAAGCACATGATTGAGCTCGGCTGTGGTAGACGCAGCTATGAATACCAGAACCAGAGCTCTTCGAGATACACTGGTGGTGTTTTTAATGAAGGACCCGAGAATCTTCCGAATGAATTTCTGGAGCAAAGTGGCTACATCATCGATCCATTATCTGTTGAATCAAACGATCAAGAATGGGTTCATCCTTTTGAAGCCTATTTTAAAAAGAACTGGGATACCTGTAAGGAAATGTGGTGCTCCTACACACGGCAGAACGCTGTTACACTTGGTAACAACACCAACAACAGATTGGAGGCGTCGTGGAAACAGATCAAAGATGTTGTGAGCAGTAGTATGGGTCTTGACGAATGCGTAGCAGCTATCATGCTCTATCAAGCTCGAGCCGAGCAATATTTGGATGGACAAAATAACAAGGTATCTGTCGTTCACCATACGGAATACGATGACGAGATGACAGTGATTGCGAATTTGGTTAGTCGACATGCCTGTGAGCTGATATACGAACAGTATAGTTACGTTCAACATCGCGCATCCTACAGTTACTACGAAGCATTTCCGGGTATTATATTTATCAGGAGCAATAGAGAAGAAGATGAATCTCTGGATGAGCCGAGTGTCGAGTATACAATTCAAAAGCAAAATTGGCACTGCTCGTGCTTATTTATGAGCACCCGGATATTACCCTGCAGACACGTTTTCTACGTTCGTAAGGCTATGAAGATGGACACCGTCATCCCAATAAAGATGCTTCATCCTCGTTGGTTACTTTCAACTCTGCGTCAGCGGCCAGCTCACAGTAATGTACAGCCTACTCCGTTCCGTGTTAAAACAGTAATTTCGCGCTCATCAGTACAGACATGGGACTGCAATCGAAAATATCGAGAGGCGCGAATTGTGGCTAATGAAATTTGCAGTGGTATGAGTAACCTTGGAATGATCGAGTACAAGTCGGCAATGAAAGCTCTAAAAATTGTGGCATCTCTTTTCGAATCTAAAAGGTTTGTCGAGTTAATTTCATTGACAGGCGATTGTGACTTGGCATCGACACATCAAGAACATCTCACTCAGTGTACAATGCTAAGTGAAGCACCAGTCGACCAACAGCATAATATTGTGGACAGGGATGTCCCGCTGCAACCAAGGATAGAAGCTCCTTTGTCAGAGACAACTAGCATTTTGGACGGGAATGATGTGTCCAACTCGTACGAAGTTTTGAGCGATGTGCAACAAGCAGACACGGGTTTTATCGAGCAGAGTGGTTTTAATTTTCCTCTAGAGCCCGCCTTCAGTGAATCCGAGACATTTTTAAGTACGACAAGCAGGGTTAATGGTGAGACTTCCAACGACTACATACCAGATACGTTAATCAACGGTATTGCTGGAAATAAAAACAGTGGAATTGCTTAAAGTGCGCCTGGTATTTGCAGATCTCTAACTCGAGTCCAATTCATCGACAACGATATTCAGATCATTTCTCCGTGCCGAGCTCGTGGGAGACCTAAAACCAAGCAAAGAGCAAAGAAAAAAACTGTCAACAAAGGTATCAGAATGACGCGTATGGATTCTAACCTACTCAACTTGAATATGAGCTTATCATCCGTCCAAAGTATATTGACCGGGTCTGAAACGTACGAAGCAGCTAAATCTCTGCAGCAATTTCAAGTTTTTGGATTGAAGACCAAGTTGAAGCCGCCGAAAGCTCACAAAATTTCGCGTTTACCAGTTTCCAAACCTTTAATCGATTTAGATCAGCTCCACCGCGTTTTATCAGGGATTATCTCTCGAAATGTGACGCTAAAGTGTCTGCTTCGCAGCGTAAGTTTGTTGGGCTGGCTGAAAAAGATGTCGCAGTTGAAGTAACTGGAGTTGGCGTTTTCAGTACATCTACGCTCATGTTAATGAAGAAGTGGCATCGATCGATGGAAGCAGTGTCAAGGATCGACAAAACAAAAGAGTGGATCCAATGTGTCGACTTAAATAACGACTTTCCAAAACATTTCGAGGTGGAACGAAGTGACGATTTGCTCAAGAAATTAGAAAAATTACCTCTGAATCGCGAATCGGTACGACCTTATTTTTTCACATTGGATTTTTTTATTGTGTTAATATGCTAATTTCTTGTGATATAGATTCATGCTTTGGATCTTGCTGCTAGAGGTTGTGTCGGTGATGATACAATGTGCACGGTTGCCGAAAAATTATTCGGTACGGATCCAAACGTTACACTAGTTGATCCATCACACTTGGGCATCGTTCTCAATGGGGAGATCACGGTCAATACCGATAACATCACTGGTTTTTTGCGCGCGAATAGCAGTGAGGTGGTCCTTATACCGGTCAACTGTAACGGTAACCATTGATGCAGCATCATGATACAGTCGTCATCACGGGAAGTACACATCTACGACCCAATGAGCTCAAAGTACGTCACATTTGTTCGAGCTGCTGCCCAAAAGTTGATACATCTTCTCCGGAAAACAGCAGAGGAGCCATCTTACAGCGTTCACATTTACAGCTCCAATGTTGGAGTACAATACGACAGCTACAATTGTGGTATCTACGTGCTTTTGAGCTTCGAGCACTTTACTGGTGCACCTCAGCTCGGACGAGTCGACAAAAAAATGCTGCAATGTCTTCGATACCGGTACCTACGAATGTGCTACGGCTAGAAGTGGAGAGGAGCATATAAAAACCTTTAGAATACATTTGTCACCTGTGTGAACGCTCGAGGCATCACATAAATGACCTGCACGAATTGGCGCCCGTGTCTTCACTAAAGTCAAGAGTGATTTAGATTGTCTTATAAGTATTACATTCGCTAACAATGCTAAAGTTAATATGTGTTTCGTTTATCCGGATCTGTATACCCTGTTTAGAATTAATACCAGCGATTTGAGCTCGCTCTTTTAATCTGGAACGAGTCTGGACCAATCTTGAACGATACCGTACCAGTCTGGAACGAGACTGGACCAGTCTGGATCTAGTCTGGAACAGTCTGGATTATTAGTCTCGTCTCATATGTGCCAGGTTGGAACAGCAACAAGTGCCAATATAAAAATGCAATCAAGTGGCACTGATCGTGGATGTAGAACATCACAATATCCCGTCAAAATTGCATTTCCGAACATTCTACTCGGAGTTGAACTTACTTTTTATGAAAGGAAACCTGGCCAGCAGAAAACTACACGGCATTCCGCAAGGGAAAGCAACAAGGACGCACACCTAAGGGAGCCCAAGCTGATCGCCCAGCAAGCTTACTGTGAAGACGTCTTCCCTCCTACTGTAAGCCACACGATCGAGACAAGAAGCCAACTGTAACGGGGTACAATCCAGTGTGCCCCATGTTACATAAAAAGTGACCCGTCACTCTTGTGGACACCTGGTACACGGTACCAGGTGCTCTCGGAGCCAGTCAAGGCATGACTACTTAGTTCCACTATACATGTAGGTAACCTTCTAGTTTGTATGGAGCCCAAGCTACTCCTTACTTATAAATACATCAGTCTTACATCTACTCTCTAAGTAGCAAACCGTTCCACTGAGGTCCGGGAACGCGTGGACTTACGTTCACTCGGGTAGTAAATACCCCTAAGCACTTCCTCTGTGCAAGGTTCTGTGTGGCCCCGTCACACTTGGTAGCACTCGTAATCAATCCAACACCATCGCGGGTAGATTGAACTACCTGAATCCTCTGTGCGCTCAACGTTTGAGCAATGATGGACCGAAGCGAGTTTCCTCGCTTGAACGACTCACAGTACGAGTCTGTTCGAAAGCTGGGAGGCATCTTTGGACAATATGTCCTTCGCAGCTTGGTGGCGGCGACGCCTGCCGAGCAACAAGAACGCGTGACCACGTTTGAGACTTACGAGCGTGGTCCATTGCTCACGTCCGCGGGAGCTTGGAGGCCTCGATGGCCGCTCCCCCCGCAAGCCGGCCTAAGCCGGTATGGCTGAAGGTCCCCGCGTTTGAGGGGGAGGAAGGAGAGAACCTTCACTTCTGGGTCCGTGGGGTGGAGATCGCCATGAAGACGGGTCTGTGGTGTAGTAGAACACACAAATATCGTCAGATGTGGATTCCTTACACAAACCACAACGAATCGCCGAGTTAGGTCGGCGGTTTGTATGGCCTGCGCAGAGGGTGGTCCCCTCGCGGTCCGGCCCTTCCGGGACAGACGAGTGGCTCGTTTCCACTCGGTTCCGACTAACCAAGTCAGATCACTTCCGAGACTCCGCCGAGTTTGGTTCGGCTGAGCTCGTTCACAACCCTGTGCCCTCCACCAAAGGATGGACGACGGCGCGCGAGCGCTTTTACAGGTCACCGAGCGCAGAGGCTGCTCAGCTAGAAGTGTTACGGCACCCGGGCTATCCGACGTACCGGCCCGCTGAGTATGCGGGACTTTCTTTCGCGCGTAGCGAGACTTTGTCCTACCCGGACCGACCTAATCTCTTGGCGCTACCAGTCAATACTCTACAAGCTATGCCTCTCGAGTATTGACGGCAGGCATAATCCAGCCCTATGCAGGGACTTACCGGAAAAGTGTACACTTGTCTTGGACTAGGAAAATTCTGCTCTGTTATCTTCTGGGAGCCTTTTCGGCTCCTCCTATTTAATCCTATGCTTCTCATACAAATATCTAGTGAAATGTAGTCGTTTCGGATCTCTACCGACTCTTCAGGCGGCCGTTGAGCTCAGCGGCTATCCGGATAGCATATCCGGACAGATCGCCGAGTACTTACCGTGATCCTTGGCTCCTAAGCTCTGGGTTATCAGACCGAGCCGATTCTTGACCTAAAGTAGGTCGGCGTATGGTCGAATCTGGAAATCCCTACACCACAACTGCCCCGGTTATGATACGAGCCGAGCTGGTGAGTGTCTTAATCCTTCATTTTGTTCTGCCACCGTTGGTCCGTACTCGGCTGATGACGTCTCGCGGCTCCCCACCACCTTCTTTGGTACGTTCGTTGCTTCCGCTGTCACTCACTTGGCAGCTCCTTACTCTTCGCATGTTGTTCTAGCACAACCCGTGGAACCATCCTTCTTCTCCAACTCCTCGTCGAGGTGAAGGCGTGCCAGCTGAGTCGATTCCTCGACCCGTCGGTACTCGTGGGGTCAGCGACCGGCATGAAGCTGGGCTGGTCGACCTGACAACTTCCCATGAGTCTGACGCGGAGTCGGCGGGGTCTTCTCGCGTGCGCCTTCCTGGTCCACCGAGCTTGCCAGGCGACACCACTTCGGGCGCCACCAATCAGCCAAGCTCGGCTGCTCCAGTGAGTCTTGACTCCCTCATGGCCAGAATTAACGAGCAAGGGCATGATCGCCGAGAAGAATTGACCTTCTTGGCGAGGCTCATGGCTTACGGATTTACTCGTTCCGTGGAGCCCTCCGATCCCGTGCAGCGGCGAGCGATTTTGCATGCTGCTTCCGCGGGGGAACTGTTGGATATCTTGAAAGGCAACTACGCCGCTCTTGATTATCCGAAGATCATCGGCGATCTCCAAGCTGACAATCAAGCTGTTCAGGAGGAGAACCGCGCACTGACTCGGCGACTGGACTCGCTTGCTCTCAGCAATGTCGACTTGTCAATTCAGCTCTCGTCGGCTCAACAGCAAGTGTCTCGATTGGAGGCTGCTGCTACGCAATCGGCTAATCTCCTCGCGTCGCTGCGAAAGGCTGTAGCTTTTCGCTCCGCGCGGTTATGGAACCCTCAGGTTGTGACGACGCGAATTGAAGAAGATTTCGATCTTGCTGAACAAGCGCCTTCTGCCTATGCCCCGGGTGCTCACTCGGCTGAATCGTCAAAGGCATCCATATCTTCACTGGGTCTTCGATCGGTGAGCTCGGCTCAGATGGCGAGAGTGCGTCTGATGACGACTCGGCGGACGATGGGTTGGGTTCTCCCAATCTCCGAGGCGCGTCTCCGAGTATGTCTCGTTCGGCACCCCACTCCCCAGTGGAACGGATCCTCAGCCCACTTCCGCCGCGTCGGGTCCTGAGGCACCTTGTTCGGCGTCAGCTTCGTTGGCTAGCTCGGCGATGATCCTTCTTGCCACGGCTGCGAATGTTGCATCTCCTTCCGCAAGTTCCCAAGGGATGACGTCTGCTACGACGCCACGCCCCCAATCGTCGAGTCCGCTGAGCTCTTCCCAGTTGTCTCCGTCGGGTTCAACTCACTTGGAATCCGGATCGCCGACTTTTTAGTTTTCTTCCTTTGACTGGGCGTCCCGTAGGTATCGTTCCGGACTTCATTTCGTAATTATTCAGTATATGTAGTTTCGACACAGTAGCATTCCATCTCAACTCGGCCTGTGTCGTCCGCCGAGTTGGTGTAACTTTTGGTGCAATAGCTGCTAATCCTCATCTGCAACTTGCACCATTTGCAGACGGTTTTCGCGCTTCTTCTGTCGTAGATAGTCAAACAGGAGACCTCCGCATGACAAATTCGACAGTGGTTCCCAAGTAGGCTCATCGTAGCCGACCCACTTAACTTTAAACTTCCGTTGTGATCGTGACGTACTTGTGGATAATGGTAGCTCGTCGTCGAGAATTGCTTCGACTTCATACTGGTTTGTACTTGTGTCTGGTTCCCAGCTGTCTTCAGGCAGTAATTCTTCATCAAAGTCAAATCGCTGAGTCTCTTCGAGGTCGGCGATCAGCCTCGTCTTTGGTCTTCCGCCGAGTTCGGTGACTGCCTTCAGACGTGATACATGGACCACTGGGTAGAACCTATATCCACTCTTGTCGGGTAACTCCAATTCATAGGCGAATTCTTCCACCTTCTTCTTCACCCTGAATGGTCCATGCCATCGGTGGGCTAACTTCTTGGTCAGGCCCGACTTGACTCGCTCCATAAACAACCAGACTTGATCTCCTTCTTTGAACAAGGATTTGGTGGATTCATCGCCTGGTTCTGCAACTTCATCTTCGTCATCTGCTGTGTTTGGAATGGATCTTTTCTCCTTCTTGCTCAACGCTTCGTTGTGCTCTCGAGCTCGTCGTGCTTTCTCTCGCACTTGGAACTCAGCTGCTAATCGAAGTGCCACTTCTCGTTGTCTGTTCGCTTCTCGGCGCCACTCGACTGCGTCCGCCGAGTTGACTGGGCGTCCCTGTCCACGTCGTATCGAACTCGTCATAGCCTTGAGTGTAGACTTGGCGTCCCAACCATGCACCAGATAGAAAGGGGTTTCTCGCCGAGTCGAATCTCTTGAGTTGTTTATAGCGTGTACCATCTTCTCGGCGATGTCATCCCAGTCGGCTTGAAGTGGGTCTTCCACGTAGCCCCGAATGGTCTGAACCATTGTCTTGACTGATCTCTCTT
>NW_003303587.1:72348-73513 GCF_000142945.1 Phytophthora infestans T30-4
TCGCCTCACTGCAGGTTCAGCTGACTGTGGCAGCCCGGCATATTCCAACCCAGTCAGTGTTGGCGGGCCGCCGAGTTTAAATCACTCGGCGCGTAAAGGTTTTGCAGGTCTTCTGGCACTTGCGACTTGTCGACAGAGTTCTTCACGAACGCAGCCAGCTTCTCATATTGGCGGAACAGCTCACACTGGCCGCCTTCATGGACTTGTCTGCAGAATTTGCAGCGTCGTCGACAGTAGTGAGCCGAGTGCCCCATTCTTCCACAAGCTGCACAAGGTCCTCGTTGGGTGTTGTCGCGTGATCCATCTCCACGATTCGACTGCTCTCGCTGGTTGTACGGTCGCGGAGGTCGGTTCGCTGAGTTTCCCCAGCTTCGGTTCGAGCCTTTCTGGTCTCCCGCCGAGTTCTCTCGGCGGTCCGGTGTATTTCCTTTATCATTGGAAACGCCGGCGTCAATGTAGTCGTCGTCTTCCGCTGAGTCGTGTCCTCCGGACTGGTCCTCATCATCCCATTCGTCTTCGGAGTTGTACGGACTCGGCGGGTTCTGATCGATGAGTTCCTCTCCGTCGGAGTCAGCGTCAACGACAGTGACTCGGCGGTCGCGGTTTTCTTCCTTGCGACTGCGCTTCTCATCTCGGCGGCTCTGATCCTTCCGCTTGTCATCTCGGCTTCGTGCGGTCACGAGTCGGTCGCGTTGCTTCTTACGCTTCTCGCCGAGGATCCGACGATTGATTATCTGTTCCACCTTACTGATGTCTTCCAACTGCAAGGGGTACATTAAATCCATCACATCGTCATCACCACAATGCAGCAAGAAGTGTTCGACATGGTCAGCTGCGTCGGCGCCACCCTTCTCGTACTGGATCTTGGCTGTCCGAGCGTACCCGTTGAGTCGGATCAGGAAGTCGCAGATCGGTTCGTTGACTTTACGTCTCGCCGAGTAGTAACGAGTGCGGGCGGATTGGTCGAACTGTGAGCAGTAATAATCCAGGAACGCCTCGCTGAGTAGTTTCCAACGTCGCTGAGTCTTCTTCGGCAGCTGCCTGTACCAACTCTTCGCCGCGCGTCCCAAGCATTAGCGAGAAAGGCTCGCACCATGCACTTTGGGGGCATCCTGGTGCTCTTCATCTCGTAGATGAACCGCTTGGAGCCACTGGAACGAACTCG
>NW_003303587.1:75607-77136 GCF_000142945.1 Phytophthora infestans T30-4
TCGCCTTCACAGCAACACAGTTTCTTCCACCAACTGATCGACTCGTTGCCTGCACGCACCGGCTGAGTTAACTCGGGACCCAACATCGGCCACTTCGCCTGCGCCATCGCCACAGGCGCGAACATCATCATCCATTCCGATCTCGTTCTCATCTCCTCGCCGAGTCGAGCCAACACTTTATTGGCGCTCGGCGTATCGGCGTTCCTCGTCGCTTTTGGAATAAGGGGCGGACGGTCCCCTTGAGCAACGCCATGGTCTTCTTCATCTTCTTCATCGTCCGCACCTTCGTCGAGCTCGGCGGACAAATTGCGCTCGACAGGACGTGGGGCTCCCATGCGTCCCACCTGCAGCGTCAACTCTTCCACCTCGCCAAGTAGCTCGGCGGTAGTCTTCGTTTCTCCGAGCTCAGCGGTCTCGGCCTTCTCTTCATACTCTCCTTCACTTGCGTCTCCGTTCTCGCTCTCCTGGTCTTGGCCATCCTCGTCGAACTGGACGGTTCGTCCCACCTCCATCGTCATGGCGATGAGTCGTTGATCCGCCGGGTCCGACCTCACGAGAGGCGATCCTCCAGCCGTCGCTGGGCTTCCGTCGCTCGGAGTTGCTGATCCCTTGACCATCTTCACTCTTCTATTTCTCTTCTCTTTCTCTTAACTTGGTTAGCTGGCACCTATAAAAACAAGCACACACTCCTGTTCCCGGGTCGCGGCACCAGTTGTGGTGTAGTATAACACACAAATACCGTCAGATGTGAATTCCTTATACAAACCACAACAAATGGCCGAGTTAGGTCGGCGGTTTTATGGCCTGCGCAGAGGGTGGTCCCCTCGCGGTTCGGCCCTGCCGAGACATACAAGTGGCTCGTTTCCACTCGGTTCCGACTAACCAAGTCAGATCACTTCCGAGACTCCGCCGAGTTTGGTTCGGCTGAGCTCGTTCACAACCCTGTGCCCTCCACCAAAGGATGGACGACGGCGCGCGAGCGCTTTTACAGGTCACCGAGCGCAGAGGCTGCTCAGCTAGAAGTGTTACGGCACCCGGACTATCCGACGTACCGGCCCGCTGAGTATGCGGGACTTTCTTTCGCGCGTAGCGAGACTTTGTCCTACCCGGACCGACCTAATCTCTTGGCGCTACCAGTCAATACTCTACAAGCTATGCCTCTCGAGTATTGACGGCAGGCATAATCCAGCCCTATGCAGGGACTTACCGGAAAAGTGTACACTTGTCTTGGACTAGGAAAATTCTGCTCTGTTATCTTCTGGGAGCCTTTTCGGCTCCTCCTATTTAATCCTATGCTTCTCATACAAATATCTAGTGAAATGTAGTCGTTTCGGATCTCTACCGACTCTTCAGGCGGCCGTTGAGCTCAGCGGCTATCCGGATAGCATATCCGGACAGATCGCCGAGTACTTACCGTGATCCTTGGCTCCTAAGCTCTGGGTTATCAGACCGAGCCGATTCTTGACCTAAAGTAGGTCGGCGTATGGTCGAATCTGGAAATCCCTACACACAGGTCTCATCTCGGACGG
>NW_003303587.1:77236-78564 GCF_000142945.1 Phytophthora infestans T30-4
TCGTCTGGAGTCCAAGAAGTACCAAGACTGGCAAGTGCTGTGCCTACGAAGGTTGCAGAGACCGCGAGCTCTTTCAGCGTGAATGTGAAATCTAAGAACAATGGCTTGCAGCTCAGGCTTCGGCAGTTGATCGGCCAGGCTATCCAGAACCCAGTGGGGCGGACGGGCCACTTCGGGTGGCGTTTGCCCTGTCCAACCTTGTTGGACGTGCCAAGCACTGGGCATACACCAGAGAGACAACATCTCCTGGATGCTTTGCATCCTGGGCTCAGCTGTGTGAGCAGCTTCGAGCCGCGTTCCTACCTGCGAACAACGAGTTCCGCCAGCGCTCACGCTTTCTCGCGTGTAAGCAAGGTAAACGTGAGCTGCAGGAGTACGTGCAAGAGATGCGCACGTTGGCGGCATCTCTGGCAGGGAATCCTCTGCCTAAAGACATCAAGACAACAGTCTTCATGGACGGCCTGAAGGTCGGTCCTGCTCGCACCTAGCTATTCCGGGTGCAAGCGACAACTATGGAGGAGGCGATTCGAATCGCCCTCCAAGAAGAGTACAGCCACAAGCAGGCTGGTACTCCTCGGGAAGAGAAACATCGCAGCAATGGCGCTGTTGCTCCTGCTGTCACGTAGCCCGTTGATACCGGCGCGTACAGCGAGCCAGAGCCCATGGACTTAAGCTCAGCCGAGAGCTTGGTCCACTGCTACGGATGCGGCGGACATGGACACTACCAGCGAGTGTGTCCCTTGCCAGTCCTCGGGAAGAAGACAGCCCGTGGACCCCAGGTCCGGTGGCGCAGGCCACGGCCAGGTGGACGAAGACTCCCCGGCCACCAGTTGAGGCGGTATGCCCTACTGAAGAGCGCTAAGTCTTCGTGATGGGTGTGCAGGTTGTGCACACCACGGGACTTAGCCCAGAGAGAAGTGGTTCTCTCAAACCGGTGAAGGGCAGTGATGGGCTGCTGGTAGTACACTCGGTGTACGGTACCCCTTGAACGTTTGATGAGTTCAGGGGCGTTGATACGCCGCCGGAACGTCGCTTGGCATAGTGACACCCGACTGCACTCTATGTTAGAGTGGCGGTCATGGGCTGGGTCCTTGGTGGACAACAGTGAAGGAAGTACCAATGGTCCTCAACGGACCTGAATGTTTGGGTTCGATGAAACTCGCGCACCGCGGTGTCGCTCGCAGTTCTCGCCATGAATAACATGGCTGTGCCGAGCATTACGGCACAGCCCCGGACTTTGGTGTTGCAAGGCTGAGAAGGGTTCGCCAGTCCCAGGTCTATGGCGGAGCATTGGGTGAGTCATGTTCCCCACCTTCCGGTCCATGAAC
>NW_003303587.1:80442-82446 GCF_000142945.1 Phytophthora infestans T30-4
GTCGAGGCAACGCACGCAGTCGTAACTGGTGCCGCACCGAGCGTGACACCGTGGTGATGGCTGCTTGCCTCACCATGGTTTGGTACCCGTGAGTACTCGGTGTCAATGCCCAGACACCAACGCCGCAGTGGCATGGTGGTGAGATATGCCCCACCACGGTCGAGTACCATCAAGGTACATGGTGTCTGTGACAGACACTGGTATAGGTGCAAATGATATGCACCATACCACGACCCGATGCGCGCTGGGCGTATACGCTGTGAGTCAACGCACGTTCCGTGCATCGGCACTGGCTGCTGTTGAGCAGCCTGCCGGGAGTTCCACGTAATGAACTCGTCGTGCATGACACACATGAAGTGCAGGGAACACTTATGGTAGCTGTGGTACGTGTCGTACACAGCGTACCTCGTGTACGGGCCCATGGACCTGTACACTGTGCTTGCACATGCGTCGTGCACGATGCGAGCGCTGGCCATGATTCAGTTCAGGCGACAGCACAGCAGAAGCTGTTGCCGCCAAACATGGCAACCTTGGGGTGGGCGTACCGCACCAAAGGTTAGTACCGTACGATACATGGTGTCGATGGGGGACACCTACGCCCCGGCTGTGTACCGTCACGCTACACGGTGTCGATGAAGGACACCTACGCGCCGTTGGTATGACGGCCAAGATGCGAAGAGAGCGTGACAGAAGCTCTGCCCGCAATGATGGATCCTTGCTGGAGCCAAAGGCATGGCCCGAGGTGAGCTGAGAGCTTCCTCTAGTGCTGGGACAGGTGTTGCCGTTCTTGATGTCGTCCCTCGCGGGAGACGCCATGCTCCGGGCGCGTTCGCGAGGACTGTCGTGTCCTATGGTGCGAACTGTGGGCGAATGCCACACGTTCGGATGCTATTGCACCCTGTGCCAAAGCACTGTACGCGCGCTAGCGCATGAGCTAAGGCAGCTCTGAGTGAAGGCTTTGCGGCCAACACAGTTGTGGGCATAGGGATGCAAATCCCACTGATCTTTGGGAGCACAAGTCACGGTGGGTGTGACTGAGAGCCGCGCCAGTCTCTTGGCTGCTCAGTGTGAGAATTCACCTTTTGGTGTTTTAATTCTCTCACTTCTGATTGAAATCAGCTGTTGTTGGAGAATCAGGTGATTCTCAGTTAAGTGGGGGATGATGTAACGGGGTACAATCCAGTGTGCCCCATGTTACATAAAGAGTGACCCGTCACTCTTGTGGACACCTGGTACACGGTACCAGGTGCTCTCGGAGCCAGTCAAGGCATGACTACTTAGCTCCACTATACATGTAGGTAACCTCTAGCTTGTATGGAGCCCAAGCTAATCTTACCTATAAATACGTCAGTCTTACATCTACCCTCTGAGTAGCAAACCGTTCCCACTGAGGCCGGGAACACGTGGACTTACGTTCACTCGGGTAGTAAATACCCTTAAGCACTTCCTCTGTGCAAGGTGCTGTGTGACCCCGTCACACCAACCTACTCCCCACGGCTGTCACTCAAGGATAAGCTGCTAACACGATGCCAAGCTCAGCAACCCGAGCTTCATGGGATTTAGAGAAGAATAAATTCCTGATGTAAGCCATGATCGATCAGGCGCGCGCTAGCAAGCGCTCTGATTCCGGTTTTAAGAAAGAAGCTTGGGCTGTAGTCACGAAGGACATCAACGCTAAGCTCGGGTTGGAGTTCATCAAGCAGCAAGTTAAGAGTCGACTGCAAACGGTACGGATATAAGCTGGAGATATACACTGAAGTCACGCGCACTCTAATAGCTTATTGTCATGTTGTGACGGAGTCACACAGCACCATGCGCTAGAGGAAGTTGGCTTCCGAGGGTATACAAACTCTCAGTGAGCGGCAGTTCACAGGTCACCTTTTACCGAAAGGGAGCGAAGTGACCAATTTAAGGTAGACTGTAAACTAAGAATATTTATAGGTAGGCTAAGCTTGAATTAAATACAAACTATAAGTTACCAATAGAAAAGCAATGTCATTAGCC
>NW_003303587.1:84732-86174 GCF_000142945.1 Phytophthora infestans T30-4
CGCAAGTGAAGGAGAGTATGAAGAGAAGGCCCGAGACCGCTGAGCTCGGAGAAACGAAGACTTCCGCCGAGCTACTTGGCGAGGTGGAAGAGTTGACGCTGCAGGTGGGACCGCATGGGAGCCCCACGTCCTGTCGAGCGCAATTTGTCCGCCGAGCTCGACGAAGGTGCGGACGATGAAGAAGATGAAGAAGACCATGGCGTTGCTCAAGGGGACCGTCCGCCCCTTATCCCGAAAACGACGAGGAACGCCGATACGCCGAGCGCCAATAAAGTGTTGGCTCGACTTGGCGAAGAGATGAGAGCGAGATCGGAGTGGGATGATGATGTCGCGCCTGTGGCGATGGCGCAGGCAAAGTGGCCGATGTTGGGTCCCCGACCTACTCAACCGGTGCGTGCAGCCAACATCAATCAGTTGGTGGAAGAGACTGTGTTGCTGCTAAAGGCGATGGGCTATCGGTGCAACGGCCGACCAAACAGCCTCATCCTGTCCGACTGGAGTCTGACCCGCACCGGAGCTGAGCTCTGGCAATGGAAGAAGAAGTTGAGAGTGACGTTTGGATTGGAAAAGGCCCCATGGTGGAACGAAGCAAGTGTACAGCCGAGTAGCCGAGTTCAAAGCACTCGGCGAAGACCCACACAAAATTCCTTTGCCAAAGACCCCGGAGACGAAGAGACGTGAAGTGTTTCGCGCTACGCAAGGCACTCCATACTTCGAAGACTCCCACATGCTGACTCCGATGAAGCTCAACCCTACTCAGCGAGTGCCGAGTCGTGGACAGCGGAATGCCGGTCGCTACCGTGAATTGTATGACGCTGCAGACGAAGCTGAGGCTTACGCGGAGGACGAAGAGGACGATGACGCCTTCGATGTGAAAGGAAACCGTGAAGGACTACATCTGAAACTTGAGCTTCGGCGCGGCAGAAGAAGACTCGACTCAGTACCTAGAAGTCCGAACCCACGCTTCACTCGACAAAATCGCCGAGTTCAAAGGGAAACGCTACCGTTCTGACGCATCGCTCCAGTGGCTCAAGCGTTTCATCTACGAGATGAAGAGCACAAGGATGCCCCAAAGCGCCTGGTGCGAACCCTTCTCGCTATGCTTGGGACGCGCGGCGAAGAGTTGGTATAGGCAACTGCCGAAGAAGACTCAGCGACGCTGGAAACTACTCAGCGAGGCGTTCCTGGATTATTATTGCTCACAGTTTGACCAATCCGCCTGCACTCGCTACTACTCGGCGAGGCATAAAGTCAAAGAGCAAATCTGCGACTTCTTGATCCGGCTCAATGGGTATGCTCGGACAGCCAAGATCCAGTACGAGAAAGGTGGCGCCGACGCAGCTGACCATGTCGAGCACTTCTTGCTGCATTGTGGAGATGACGATGTGATGGATTTGATGTACCCCTTGCAGTTGGAAGATATTAGTAAGGTGGAGCAGATA
>NW_003303587.1:86297-94890 GCF_000142945.1 Phytophthora infestans T30-4
TCACAGAAGGACCCAAGCCGCCGAGATGAACGCCGAGATGGAACGTCGAGATGAGAAGCGTAGTCGCAAAGAATACAACCACGACCGCCGAGTCACCTTCGTTGACGCAGACTCTGACGGGGAAGACCTACTCGATCAGAACCCGCCGAGTCACCTTCGTTGACGCAGACTCTGACGGGGAAGACCTACTCGATCAGAACCCGCCGAGTCAATACAACTCCGAAGAGGAATGGAATGATCAGGACCAGTCCGGAGGCTACGACGCAGCGGAAGACGACGACTACATAGACGCCGGCGTTGCCAATGACAAGGGAAATACCACGGACCGCCGGGAGAACTCGGTGGGAGACCAGAACGGCTGGAATCGAAGTTGGGGGAACTCGGCGAGTCGACCTCCACGACCATACAACCAACGAGAACAGTCGAACCGTGGAGATGGATCACGCGATAACTCACAGCGTGGACCTTGTGCAGCTTGCGGAAGAACGGAGCACTCGGCCCACTACTGTCGGCGACGCTGCAAATTCTGCAGACAAGTCCATGAAGTCGGTCAGTGCGAGCTGTTTCGTCAATACGAGAATCTGGCTGCGTTCGTGAAGAACTCTGTCGACAAGTCACAAGTGCCAGAAGACCTGCAAAACCTTTACACGCCGAGTGATTTAAACTCGGCGGCCCGCCAACACTGACTGGGTTGGAATATGCCGGGCTGCCACAGTCAGCTGAACCTACAGTTGAGGCGAACTTCTTGTTTGCCTTCGTAGGCGAAGCAGGACGACCCGAGGGACGAAGCGGGGATGACAATTGGATGTGTGAAATCGACGAAATTAAGCATGAGCTCGGTGATTTAGACGATAACTACCGAGCGATTGCAAGTGTAACTCGGCGGTCAGACCAGGCTGTGCACCGTACCAGAATCATGAAGCTGCTTCCAGAGGAACGGCTGGGATGGTGGTCAGCGCAGACGTTTGATCGCCGAGTTAGAATGAGAGCTCTAGTATTGGGGGCAGTGAACGACCGAAGGACCAAGATCTTGTTGGACACCGGAGCAAATGTCTCGGCGATTAGTGAGTACTTCGCGAAAAAAACTGCGTCTCAAAAGAGTGGCCAGCCGAGATAAGAGGATCGACATACAAGGAATAAATAAAGACACAACGTCACGAGCAGTCGTGAAGGTGACACTCGGCTGGGAAGTGTCATACTAGTTTGAAGTGTGGATAATGCCTCAGCATGCCGGAGTCGATTTGATTCTCGGCACTGACTTCATGATCCCAGCTGGAATACGTCTGGATCGGTACAACTCGGCGGTCAAGCTACCCGATGAGATGATGATCCCACTCATCCGATCAAGTAATGCGCCGACAAAGACCGAGTTCGAACCAAATGTCCCATGTGGGCCACCCGACGGGTTAACAATCGAAAGTCGAATGACCGCTAAGTTCAAATTGCCCAGGCGGCAGCCCAGTGAGTCGACGCATGACTTATGGGTGTGACGGACGAAGGGTTGGATTCCCACGGCTGTTTTTAAACGCCGAGGAAGACCAACCCATGTACTAATTACAAATGTACGACCCCAGTCAGTCTGGTGTCTACCTCACTTTTATGTGATAAAATGGCAACCACACGGAGTACTGTCCAATGAGGAATATGACCGCGTGAACTCGGCGAAATACCGTGACTGGCAGATATTGGCATTTGAGTCAGCGATGGATAAAATATTTGCTGCAGAAAGAACAACGGCTGTACGAGGACTGGTTGTCACACCAGCCGCCAGCTGTGGAAAGACGAAAATACCCAACTCCGACGGCGGTGGAAAAACGACCCCCTCCAGTGGAAAATGGACCCGAATTAACATGCGCCGAACGCTGGAGAAGGATCGAAGCTGACACAGAAGCCGACGAAGACGAGAGGCGTCGTGGTAACGCCGACGCCATATCGACTTCAGGGGTGACAAGGGGTGACCCGGCTATAAACTCAGCGTTCAAGCTGGAAGACGTCCGAGCGGATCGTACGCCGGTGCTACACGATGGCCAAGATGTCTCCTATTATCTGTCCAAGTTTGAAGACGATGACGCCATTTCTGACGCCAGTACGAACTCAGCGGTTGAAGGAACAAGTGCAGTGAGGACGAAGGAAGAAGCGTCGGGGACCGAAGACTCAGCTAGAACGGAAGGAGACCCTGAAGAATGCTCGGAACAGATTCTACGCGACGAACAACCCGTTATTGACGACCGAGCCAAGTTTGGAGTCTTTAGACCAAGTATTGTGGGCGAGGTGAACTCAGCTATGAGCGCCCTGAACACTATAAGAACTGGGATTAGCCATGTGGTGACGGCGAACTCGGCGCTCGAAGATCCAGCCGTAAAAAACGACTCGGAGGCTGTCCCAGCGTGCCACAAGACCGCCCACTACGCGAGTGAAGAGTATGGGCGCGTGGATGTCTGTCCTGCCGTCGCAGCAGACTCAGCGGTACCATGCCTTAGCGTGACAACGGCGAATTCCAAGCTGGAGGTATTACTCTCAAGAGATGTCGAGGCTCACAGTGAAGGACTGAGCTGGACGATGACGACAAGTATCCATGGTAATGAAGGTGAAGCACGAGCCAAGTGTGGAGTGGATGGATTAGGTTCTGCAGACGTGGTGAACTCAGCGATGGGTACACCTAAAGCCAGCATTATCCAGTCGGCGGTGGTGGACTCGACGTCAGCAGATCTATACGCTGAGAGTGATTCGGACGTGGCCACAGCATACCGCCATGATGTCAGCTATACCGGAGACGAGTTTGCGTTCAGGGAAGTTAGTTCTGCCGTCTCGGTGAACTCGGCGGACTAGCACTCTGACGCGACCGAATACTATGATGGTCGGGAGGTATTACTACTCGAAGGAATCAAGCCTAACGACGATCCAGCTACGGTGGACTCAGCGTTGGAGACTCTGGATGCTGAAAACGGCTGGGATGTGGATAGACAACACCACGGTGCTATATCACTTACCCTGGAGACAAGTTTGAACGCGCAAAAGTCAGATCGGCCACCGTAGTGGACTCAGCGAATACGGACCCTCAAGTGGAAGACAAATATGATTTACCAGATGTATTACTGTTGAGAGGTACTTGAACTGAGATCGGAGTAACGAGCTCAGCGACGACGGTGTTCGACCCCGGCGGAATCATCTACAGTTTAGAACAAGCTGGGGATGGAGAAACAGCTTGGCATAAAGCGGTAAATAGTACCGGCCCTAAGACGGTGACCGAGCCTGTCCCCCCTGAGCTCAGCTGGGAAGATGATGAATGCAGCTCAGCAGGAGACCCAATGGAAACCCTAAGACAACACTACTTGGCTATCGCAACGACCGAGGACGAGCAAGAGGATGATGTAGACGACAGTAAGACCGACATCTTAGAGCGAAGTGGGACGGATCTGGAGTTGACGGACTACGCTCATGAGCTGGCCTTCCTTTCCGACCTCACTGAAGTGGAGCCTATTGAACTCGACTATGGCGCTCCAAACGTCAAGTCAAGTAGTCATACGCCAGCGCAGTCGGCCAGGTTGGTGGCAAAGCTGCAAAAGCACGAAGGAATATTGATTTCAAGTGGTAACGCCCTTTCGCCTCCAGCGTACGGAGCGTTGTGCGACATCGACGTTCAAGGACACGCACCTATCAAGCAAAAAGCTCGGCGGATACCTCTCCGCCACCTGAGCAAATTGTACGAGTTGCTGAAGGGGCTGCTTCGAGCTGGGTTGTAATCATTCTCGGGCAGCCCTGGGCCTCACCATTGGTGATAGTACTCAAGAAAAATGGAGTGGATATTCGGCTATGCATTGACTATAAACTAGTTAGCGCGATTACGACGCCGATCGAATACGCCAGCCCCACTAGTTGATGACCTGTTCACCGAATTGGAGAGTTACTTGTGGTTTTGCTCGCTTGATGCTGCTAGCGGATTCTGGGCAGTCTTGATGACTCGCCGAGCTCGGCAGATCTCGGCGTTCGTCTGTGCACTTGGGCACTTCGAGTGGTTACGAATGCCGTTCGGATTGAAGAATGCGCCTATGATTTACCAGCGACTCATCGACAACGCTTTATGGGGATATGTCCAACCAAAGGGAGGATGGAGTTCGTTTGCCGAACGAATGGCTAACGCTGAAGCCGAGTCGGGAGCTCGGCGATTCGAGCTCGGCGGAGTCGGCGATTCAACGCCAGGACAGCTGACCAAGTTCGAAGCAGACCACCAATCACAAACTGACGGCGATCCAGTCCAAGATATCGTCAACGGCTCTGACGGTGACATGTTCGCTAATGGAGAACCGTACCAGTCTAATCTGATCCCAGTGCTCAAGCGGAGGTCGTTTGTCGATGATATTTGTTTTGGAGGTGACACCTGCCTAGAGACACTGGACCGACTACAGAGTGTCGGATTAGCATCAGTTTTACCAAGAGTATTTTCGTCCAACCCAAGGTCGATTTTCTGTCGCATGAGATTACGCCGAGTGGCATACGCGCTGATACGAAGAAAATGGCCGCGATCGCCGAACTATCCTTCCCGAAATCAAAGAAAGGGATGCAAGCCTCCCCCGGCGCACTTAACTATTGCGGCCGATACATTCAGAACTTGGCTGTTTATGGAGCAGTACTCTACCAACTCAAGGAGACGGACTTTGGTCTTGACGTCAGCAAAAGCGTCATTCGCCGAGCTAAAAACAACGGGTAGCGGAAGCTCCAATTCTTCGCTATTTCGACTCGGCGAAAGAAGTCCACATAATGTTGTACGCTAATGACTGGGCACTGAGCAGTACTATGATGCAGCCGCACGACGACAAGCTGCACCTAGTTCGCTTCTGCGGACGCGTGCTAAAGGAGAATGAACTCGGCTATCATCCCGCTGAGAAAGAAGTGGTCGCGCTGTTACAATGACTCAAAGTGTGCTACACTCTCTTGGCAGGGAAGACGCTACACGTCTACACCCGTTTCTCAACGCTGGAATGGGTGTTTAAGTCAAAGTCGTTGTACGGCCGCGCAGTAAGTTTCGCAGTAATGCTGTCGCCCTACGATTTGAAGGTGAAGCGAGTACGTGAACGAGATGTAGATTTGCCCAGTTGCTCCAGGCGTCGATAACCCCGTTTATCGGACTCGACGATTCCCTGAAGCACCTTGCACCCCCCGGCGACAGTTAGAATGGACCCGGAGCTGCTGTACGCCCGAATACCAGCCGACTTGGCGGGATGGGTACTCTCATTTGACGGCTCAGCGAAGACATCTAATTATGGCGGGTATGGAAGCTGTTCGTGGATCCTATGGCGCCTTCCGAATTGGGACATTGAAATCGCTGCGAGTGCGTACCTGTCGTCCACCACGGTCAACATCGCCGAGTATACCGGAATGAACAATGGGGTCTTGGCGGCGATTGACCGAGGGATCACTGACTTAATTATCGTGGGTGACTCCCGGCTTGCAATCCAGCAATCCATGGGGGTGATAGCATGCAAGAAGGAGACTTTGCAAGTAGAGTTAGCACGACACAAGGATCTCACCAAGCGACTCAACTCGGTCCGGTATCGACACATAGCGCGATACTATAACGCAGCGGCTGATTCTCTCGCTACAGAAGCACTTGAAGCTAAAGCCGGACGAGTAATTCTCAAGACGGATAGGAAAGCAGAACTGAGAACGATTAATCGAGTAGCCGAAGAGCTGTACGCCATAGACAACCCAGCGGAAACCCCGATCGTCACGGCAGTCACTCGTAGCCGAGTGCGCCGAGTTCGCTTTGAGGATGAGCTTGATGAAGACTCGGCTAGAGCTAGAGGAAGAAGTCAAGATCATGAAGCTATATCAGAGCCTGGAGATTCCGCGTTTGAAAGCAGTGGAAATGAATTCGAACAAGTCAGCAGGGCGTCGACTCGGCGGACTGACCGCACGACCCCGAATGCTGAAACAAGGTCGCAGAGGAAGTCAGCCCAGACGGCTCAGAATGCCAGTGACATGATTCCAGTGACAGTACAGACTGAGCGGAGACAACGAATCGCGAAGGCACAAGACGAAGAGCTCAGGTGGGCCCGATCTGAAAGGCGTACCCTGAGAGGTGAATTTGAGGACCTTACACACCGTTGAGCTCAGAATGCCGGCAAGGTCGCAAGAGTCTTTGTACTCAGCGAGACGGCCTGTTGTATCGCCGAAGAATGAGACACACCGGCAGGCGAACTCAGCGACCGACTCTCTTTGAAGATTGGTGATTCCGTCCGCTATGATCGACGAGATACTTCATAACTGTCCCACTCGATCGAAGGGGGGCATCAAGGCATCGTCAGAAGCTTATCACGGAGTCAAACCCGACTACTACTTGAATTGGTCTTTACGCCGACGTTGATGAAACATGGTAGAGCCTGCGAGGACTGCAGTACCAGTAAGAGCAAGCCACAGTTGAGAGGATACTCGCCGGGAAATGTGGTGTCAGACCGTCCATTCCAGGTCGTGTCAATGGATTTCGTGATTCCTCTACCTCGAACCCAGCGGGGCAATACTGCACTGCTGCTGTTCCAGGACCACCTCATGGGGTTCGTTATCGCTAAGGCTATGAACGACACTGGGGCACTCGAAGTGGCCAAGGTATTTGAGGAATGCGTCTTCAGGCAGTTCGGAGCTCCGTCTCTGATACGACACGACCGAGATCCAAGATTCATGAGTGAAGTGTTCCAAAAGTTCTCCGAAATGATGCAGTCGAGATCAAGAGCTACGCTGAGTTACCGACCACAAGCCAACGGTCAACAAGAGAGGTCAGTCAAGACAATGGTTCAGACTATACGGGTCTACGTGGAGGGCCCACTTCAAGCCGACTGGGATGACATCGCCGAGAAGATGGTACACGCTATCAACAACTCAAGAGACTCGACTCGGCGAGAAACCCCTTTCTATCTGGTACATGGTTGGGACGCCAAATCTAGACTCAAGGCTATGCCGAGCTCAATACGACGTGGACAGGGACGCTCGGCCAACTCGGCGGATGCGGTCGAGTGGCGCCGGGAAGCGAACAGACAACGAGAAGTTGCCCTACGGCTAGCAGCTGAGTTCCAAGTGCGAGAGAAAGCACGACGAGCTCGAGAGCACAACGAAGCGTTGAGCAAGAAGGAGAAAAGATCCATTCCCAACGCAGCAGATGACGAAGACGGAGTTGCAGAACCAGGCGATGAATCCACTAAAACCTTGTCCAAAGATGGAGACCAAGTCTGGTTGTTTATGGAGCGAGTCAAGTCGGACCTGACTAAGAAGTTAGCGCATCGCTGGCATGGACCATTCAGCGTGAAGAAGAAGGTGGAAGAATTTGCCTATGAATTGGAGTTACCTGAGAAGAGCGGATATAGGCTCTACCCAGTGGTCCATGTATCACGTCTAAAGGCAGTCACCGAACTCGGCGAGAGACCCAAGACGAGGCTAATCGCTGACCTCGAAGAGACTCAGCGATTTGACTTTGACGAAGAATTACTACCCGAAGATAGCTGGGAGCCAGACGCAAGTACGAATCAGTATGAAGTCGAAGCGACGGGTTACCATTATCCACGAGTACGTCACGGTCCCAGCGAAAATTTAAGGTTAAGTGGGTCGGCTACGATAAGCCTACTTGGGAACCACTGTCGAATTTGTCATGTGGAGGTCTCCTGTTTGACTCTCTACGAAAGAAGAAGCGTGAAAACCGTCTGCAAATGGTGCAAGTTGCAGATGAGGATTAGAAATTATTGCACCGAATGTTACACCAACTTGGCGGACGACACAGGCCGAGTTGAGATGGAATGCTACTGTGTCGAAATTACATATACTGAATAATTACGAAATGAAGTCCTGAACGATACCTACGGGGATGCTCAGTCGAAAAAAGAAATTTACTAAAAGGACGGCAATCCGGACTCCAAGGGAGGTGAACCCGACAGAGACAACTGGGGAGAGTTCAACGGACTCGATGATTGGAGGCGTGGCGGCGTAGCAGACATCGCTCCTTGAGAGACCGCTGGAGGAGATGCAACCTCCGCAGCCGTGGCAAGAAGTATCATCGCCGAGCTCGCCAAAGAAACTAGGCGGAAGAAGAACCTGTGCCCCAGAACCCGACTCAGCTGACGTGGGGGTGAGGCGGATCCGTCCCACTTGGAAGTGGAGTGCCGAACAGAGACATACTCGGAGACGCGCCTCGGAGGTTGGGAGAACCCAACCCATCGTCCGCCGAGTCGTCATCAGATGCACTTTCGTTATCCGAGCCGAGCTCACCGACTGAAGACCCAGCGAAGATGCGGATACCTCGACGATTCACCCGAGGTGGAGCGCCCTGAGCGTAAACAGTAGGCGCTTGTTCGGCAAGGTCGAAGTCTTCTTCGATCGCGTCGTCAACGATCTGGGGGTCCATACCGCGCGGAGCGAAAACCAAGAAGTCCACGTTCCAAGCACGGAAGCACGTATTATATGGGTGAACCGCCGGGTCGGTCAGCCACCAAGCTCGCCAGGGCTCGGCTAGATCCACGTCGTACACACACCGAACCCAATCGCTTCTGGCCAGGACCCACGAAAGGTTTACCCGGAGAATAATGGGGGACGGACGGGTCGAAATATACCT
>NW_003303587.1:95169-117038 GCF_000142945.1 Phytophthora infestans T30-4
CCCCCCCCTGCCGAGTCCAAAGCGCTGTCACCACGAAGCTTCACCCACATATCTCCAGGAACTTGCATCAAGGTTCGAGGTCGGGTCTGAGAAGCCAAGCACCGCCGAGCCTCCTCCAGCACTGACGGAGAAAAGAAGAAAGGAAGCTCGGGGAGCATCCGCCGAAGACGCTGACAAGGATGACTCGGATCGAAGACAGCCATGAAAGCTCGTATGCCGTCAAGGAAACACGGTGTGGGCGGCACACGATTTTTGCCACCTACGAGCTCCAGCTGCACTCCGCCAGTCAGTGCGTCCAGTAGTGCGTATCAACAACGAGTCGAGATGCATAAATGGCACCTCGCAGAGTTGAGCCATATGAAGGGTCAAGCGACAGTCCTTGGAAACTGCTTGTGAGGCCCGGGTCCGTAGCGTCGCCAGCGGGAGCATAAGAGCGCTTGGAAGAGTGACCGAAGCCGGTCGTGACACAGTCGACCTCGGCTGGGATGGAACAGACGCAACCGGGGGGACACTAGGCGAAGGCGCAGCTGACAGAGATGGGGCAGGAGTCATGTCAGGGGTTGGCGCAGGCTGCCGATGCTTGTGGTGCCGGTGCTTCTTGTGGCGTTTCTTGTGCTTCATGGATATCTTTGACCGGTGACCAGTGGGACTCGACAAGGTACGGCGCATACGACACTTCTGTTTCCCCGAAGCCGACGCAGATGTAGAAGGCGTCGTCCCGTCACCAGAGTCCATCGATGAATGCCGCGAAGAGTGGCGATCACTCGGCGTTAGGCTCATCACTCATCTCATTTTCAGAACCAACGATGGCCACATGAAGGCTTTTCGCCTTGACAGAACGACGAGCATCTTCGGCCGCCGAGTCGAAACCTGAAGGACTATCCGCCGAGTTCTCGGATAAAGAAATGGGGTCCGAGAGCGAACCAGCGGCAAGATTCGTCGAGCTGGCGGGCGGCGCAGAGCCGTCGCCAGGCCCTAAGACCTCGTCGTCAGACGCGTCAAGGTCCTCAAGCAACTGAGCGGTCGCAGTGCGAACAGCAGGCGCAGATGATCTCCGGATAGGGCGCCCAGAAGGGGACGTCAACACAGCCGAGCTCGCAGGGAGAGACGGTCTGAGGACACTCACGGCCGGAGTCACTACGTCGGTCGGTGTGGTGGATACGCTAATGCCTCGAGAGGGAGATGCGTGAGAAGATCGAGGACCAGGTAACGACCGGGAGTGCCCAACCTCCGTTGATACGACGGTGGGAGGCACGCTTGACTGGGGCAACTCAGCTGAGCTAGGCGAGGTCGAGCCTGGGGCACAAACACTCGTAGCCGGGACTGGTAGTGAAGCCATGACATCAGAAGAGGACACCAACGATGGTTGGGTAGCCGCGACTGACGACGTCGACAGAGAACCATAAGACGAAGAACTCACCAAAGTCGTCGAATCAAACGCAGGAACGGTGTCGTCGACAGGCCCAGACATCTCGAACCCGTACTCAGCTTCACTCGAAACTTCATCTTTGTCTTCCGAGTGAGCGGAGACAGCCGGCTGTGTGGCGGAACTCAACTGAAGGTGACGAACCTTTTTCCGCCGAGTCCGGCGACGAGATTTACCAGAGCGGGGTTTTCCTCCATCGGACACGGTGGCTTGAAGAGAACTCGAACGCAAAAGGGCACTGACAGCCTCGTGTCTCTCCTCCCCGGGGAGTGGACAAGCGTACGGCTGCGGCGGATGCGGCGCCGGCGAACGGTGACGAGGAGCCGCAGCAGTTAGAGACTTTGGATTTGCATAACGCCGAAGCCGCTGCGTCGACGTCAAGTCCGCCAACGGATTACGATGAAACTGGGCGAGGGTCGGCTCGGGCTGATTCGCAGCCGTCACTGAGCTCACAGAAGCCACAGCCGAGTCCGCCGAAGAGGTCGCAGAAGAAGCCTGATCCGCTGGAGGTGCATAATTCCGTGGTGGAACATTAGGACCAGCAGTTCGACCAGCAGCAAAATTAATCGCTGAGGCGTCTTGGCGAGGATGGACGATCAACTCCAGCCGCCGGGATTCGCCAGCAAGAATGTTGAGAGCTTCAGGGAAACGAGACTCCACAATCGGGCGTTAAGACGAAGGTCGGACGGATCAAGTCCGGAACCTCCAACCCGGCGCCAGCAGCAGCAGCCATGTGAGGGTCGTACATCGGAAGGGTACCGTTCCGGCGAACGAGTCGCTTCTGCCGCAAAATCACTGACCGCTGGCCAGCGATCACCAACTGAGCGTGCCGCAAGGGTTAATTGCCAGTTGAGCTGTACAGCTGCACCGATTCCTGCAGCTACTCGAAATGCTTAGAAGCAATACCTAGGAGAGCAACATACGCTGCATCCCTCTCGGAGATGGACCGGAGGAGGACCGCGATCTCAGCGTCTCGATCCAGTGGAGCTGAGCCTGACTCAGCGCAGCCTCAACCTTGCCTTGCTCAGCTTCGACAGCACATGCAAGTTTTGCTTCACTCAGGGCTACAGCTTTTCGCAGTGAAGCGAGGAAATTCACAGACTGCGTGGCAGCAGCCTCCAGCCGAGAAACCTGCTGTCGTGCCGATGATAGCTGAGTGGACAAGTCAACGTTGCTGAGTGCAAGAGTGTCCAATCACCGAGTTAACGCGCGATTCTCTTCTTGAGCAGCTTGATTGTCGGCCCTGAGATCACCAATGACCTGGGAATAATCAAGAGCGGCGTAGTTGCCTCTCAAAAACTCCAACAACTCCTCCGCTGAAGTAGCATGCAGGATCGCTCGTCGTTGCGCGGGATCGGAAGGCTCCACGGAGCGAGTGAACCCGTAGGCCATGAGCCTCGCCAAGAAGGTCAATTCCTCCCGGCGCTCGTATCCCTGCTGAGTAACCTTGGTCATGAGGGAGTCAAGACTCACTGGGGCAGCCGAGATCGACTGACTGTTGGCGCCCGAAGTGGTGTCGCCCGGCAAGCTCGGTGGACCAGGAGGGCGCGTGCGAGAAGATGCCGCCGACTCCGCGTCAGACTCATGGGAAGTTGTCAAGTCGACCAACCCAGCTTCATGCCGGTCGCTGACCCCACGAGTACCGACGGGTCGAAGAATCGACTCAGCGAACGCGCCTTCACCTCGACGAGGAGTTGATGGAGAAGGATGGCGCCGCGAATTGTGCTGGAAGTAACAGACGAGGAGTAAAGAGCTGCCGAGTGAGCGACAGCGGAAGCAACAAACGTACCGAATAAGGTGGTGGAGAACCGCGAGACGTCATCAGCCGAGTATAGACCAACGGTGGCAGAACCAAATGAAGGATTAAGACACTCACCAGCTCGGCTCGTATCATAACCGGGGCAGTTGTGGCGTAGGGATTTCCAGATTCGACCATACGTCAACCTAGAATTGGCTCGGTCTGATAACCCAGAGCTTAGGAACAAAGGATCACGGTAAGTACTCAGCGATCTGTCAGGATAATGCTATCCGGATAGCCGCTGAGCTCAGCGGTCGCCTGAACCCAGCGGAAGGGTCGGTAGAGATCCGAAACGACTACATTTCACTAGATATTTGTATGAGAAGCATATGATTAAATAGGGGGAGCCGAAAAGGCTCCCAGAAGATAACAGAGCAGAATTTTCCTAGTCCAAGACAAGTGTACACTCTTCCGGTAAGTCCCTGCATAGGGTTCGATTATGCCTGCCGTCGATACTCGAGAGGCATAGCTTGTAGGGTATTGACTGGTAGCGCCAAGAGATTAGGTTGGTCCGGGTAGGACAAAAGTCTCGCTACGCGCGAAAGAAAGCCTCGCGAACTTAGCGGGCCAGTACGTCGGATAGCCCGGGTGCCGTGACACTTCTAGCTGAGCAGCCTCTGCGCTCGGTGACCTGTAAAAGCGCTCGCGCGCCGTCGTCCATCCTTTGGTGGAGGGCACAGGGTTTGTGAACGAGCTTTGCCGAACCAAACTCGGTGGAGCCTCGGAAGTGCTCTGATTTGGTTAGTCGGAACTCAGTGGAAGCGAGCCACTCATCTGTCCCGGCAGGGCCGAGCCGCGAGGGGACCACCCTCTGCGCAGGCCATACAACCGCCGACCTAGCTCGGCGATTTGTTGTGGTTTGTGTAAGGAATCCACATCTGACGGTATTTGTGTGTTCTACTACATCACAGTTCCCACAACAATACGTCTGCTAGGATAGCAAACGATCGTTCGGCCGGACCTGAAGACCCCAGTTCTGGCCTTGCACCGGGACAGACTGGACCTTGCAAACTACTTATATAGACCAACCAGTAAAATAAAGAACACGATACTAGCACGATCAAAGCTAGCAGGCGTTTTAAATCCTCGTGGTCCCAACAGCGGAAGGGTACCAGACACGAGTAAGCCTTTTGCGAGGGCACCGAGTGTTCAACACTCGGTTAGAAGAATAACATGGATGCAATACAAGCAATCCCAGTCGTGCAAATAAGCAACAATAAGCCGTCACGTAAAACCTCCCGATAGTAATCGGCCAAAACACACAGTCTCTTGGCCTTGCCGGATGAACCCTCGCTACAGAGCTTCGAGTTCACCGACAGGCATAACACACTCAAACAAGCTTGACCAGACGCTTACCTTGAAGCCGGACGTCGCACTGTGTGCTTGAGTGGAAATTCTGTTCTGTATTATGTTTACCCTTTCGGGTCTATTCCTAAAAGGAAGTCCTAATCCAGTTTGCAAATATCAAGTGAACAATGATCCGTTATGGATCTTCTTGCACGCCAAGCGTCGTCTGCACCGTCGCATGAGTATCTTTAACAGCTCGCACCTTTTCCCAGACGGTGACCGCGCCTTCAAAGGGTCGCGGAGCCTTCCGCGAACTCATCCCGACCGCCACCGAGGGTTCGTACCGTAGATGGTCAGTTCTTGGCCGCTGAATGCGAATCCGGCCATTCCATTATCTTACCCCCCTAGTGGAGTGTGGTCTGCGTCCGTCCGTACGTCCGTCCGCGGCTAGGGTTAATAAAACTCACGCTAATACGCGCGCTCTACTGGCTGCCGAGCGCAGCGAAGGCGGCATCGATTCGCTAAAATTGCAATATGTGGTGTACACACTGTATGTGGTCAACACATCGTACTTAAATGCACCGCTCAAATTTCGTTTTGCCCCCATTTTCAAAACGGAAGCCGTGGAACGCCACGTTACTCAAGGTACGCTGCGTGTATGCATGTTAGTTTACATTAGTAGCTAGCAAGACACACATACACAGATAGTCCGAGGTTCCTGGGGCTGCTTAGGGGTAGCTTATAACTTGCGGGATTCTATCCTGCAAGTAGGTAGCCGTGCTAAGGGGATTTAGTTCTAGATCCTTCTGGGTTCTTGGGGCTTCATCCCACCGCCCACTCTGCGCGAGAGCACATTTGGCACCTGGTCCATTGACCGCAAACCCAACAGCGAGCCAGTTGAGCCGGTCGTTAATGGTTATTGATGGGCACGCACATTGCGTGCGTGCAGTTGGTCAGGAGGGATACCGTACCTGGCCTCTTTTAACCGACAGATGGGATGGGGGCTGTAATAGCCTATCAATAACCAGCCTTTGCAATTAACGGCCGCCTTTTGGCAAAAGGATATCGCACCTCAAGCTTCAGTACTATCCGGGGGCCCAACCCTGAAGATTCGACTGCACAATTTGCAAACTAAAACCGCTCCGGGCCTCACGGCCCGTGACTGTGGGATAAGTGATCGGAGATAACCTTGATGGGGGCAAGCAATCCCGGGTAGTACGCGTATTCCAACACACTACTCTATGAAAACCTACTGCTACGTGCGGTGTACTTAGACATTGTCTAACGCGTCACGTTTACGTGTTCGCAGAACTATGGCTCGAGCTAAGCGGAAAAGGACCCGTGAGGAGCTGGAGGAGGGTCTGCGGGAGAATGAACGCATTAACGCGACACCCATGCAAGAGGAGAAGGAAGCACGGAAGCGACGTATGAACAAGCGCAGAAGGAAGCGCTGTGACTTGAACACAGCGCTTCAAGCCCTCAGTGTGAACCAAGACGTTACAGAGGTTATGGAGGTGACGGAAGGTCGAGCGGTAGCTTTTGAAGAGCGGGAGGAGAAGACGGAAGAGTCCGATGCTGCGGTACATCAGCGTCGGTTTGCGGCCCAGATGGAGGCAGCGTATCAATCGGGAGCCACTGAGGTGGCTTCATTGACTGTGCCTGTCGTACTACAAGCTACTGTTCAAGAGCGGATCCCTGTCTCGCCTGGACAGCGCGTTCGCGGAAACAGAGATAGCGATATACGATCCCACATAGAATGCCGTCGTGCCAGTGATACTGAGAGAGCCCGTACGAGAAGAGCCAATATGACGCTCTCTCAGCGTGATCGTACCAGGAAGAAAGACGCTGAACGCAAACGCGCCCGTAGAGCTCAATTGCGCGGACAGCAGCTTAACGAGCGACGCGAGCAAGAGAGAGCCCGACTACAAGAAAGACGTGCTGGTTTGAGCCAACAAGACCGCGACTGCGAACGAGAGATCAATACTCTGTCTCGCGCTGTCAATCGACAGTTGCTGAATGAAAACGATCTCTCCGCACTTCGGGCTACTAACAGGGAGCAGCACGCCACGCACAGAGCGGGGCGGTCTGAACATGAACGGGAAGCCGACCGGGAGCTACATCGTCAACAGGAAGCGAATCGACGTTCTCGCCAGACAGCGGAAGAACGCCAGCAAGAACTCGAGCGGGTGCGCACTCGACGCCAATGCATCCGACATGGGCACGCTCTTATATCCCTCGAAGACTTCGATGCGTCCATGATAACGGGTGACGACGTGGTGAGCGGCCGGCACAAGCTTCCGGCTACAACCGTTTGTCCGATCTGCAATGCTTGGAAGTGGCCTGGCGAGTCTGCGATATCATGTTGTCTGGCAGGCAGGGTAAAGCTACCTCCACTGCACCCCGCGCCACCAAAGCTGCTTCAGCTGTACGGAGATCCCGAGTTCCGCCGTCAAATCCGTGCCTACAACCAAGCTTTTGCTTTTACGTCGATTGGTGCTTCGTGCTCAAACCGATCGTTTCAAAATGTGCATCAAGACGAGAGCGTTGCAGGTACACACGGGGTGTACACATATCGCATTCAAGGGGCTATGGGGCACTACCTAGGGTCCCTCCTTCCCCACATAGACCGTCGGACAGGCGCACGAGTATCTCCGAAGTTTGCGCAGATCTACATTGTGAATCCAGACATGCAACGCCGCGCGGAGCGACGTCTTGGTATATTCGCGGATCTGGATCGTGTTGCACTACTAGACATCGACAAAATGATGGCAGAGCACAACCCATTAGCGCAACAGTTCCTCCACTTTGGGCAGCAAGTGCGCCAACACAACACGGAGGCTCCAGTAGACTTGGTGTTCCGGCTGCATGACAACTCCTCGCGACCGAGGACACATAACCGCCCCACTGTGTCTGAAGTGGCTGCGACTCTCATTGAGGGTGGCAACCTGGCTCAGCCTCGGGATCTACTACTCTTTACACGCGATCAAAGACTGATACGTTTGTACGAGACTCACGCCGATTACGATCCACTCCAATACCCGCTTCTCCTTCCATATGGAGAGAAGGGCTGGACCTACACAGACGAGTTCGCGAATGGTGCTGAGTATCGAAACAAGAAGGCGATGTCGCTTCGTGAACACGTCGCGTTCCGCCTCCACCAGAAAGCGGATGATCAGTCCGCTCTCCACCAAGGTGGGCGTCTATTTCAGCAGTGGTGTGTAGATCAGCGTGCAAAATGTGAGCAAGAACAGCTTCGCTGGGTGGCCGACAATCAGAAAACACTACGCGCCGATCAATACAGGGGTGTTCAAGACGCTTTGCTTAACGAAGATACTTTGGCTCTGGCGGAAGGAGAAGTACTGCTGTCGGAATATGACCAGGCCCAGAACAGATTGGTGCACCCAGACCGGGACGGAGGCGGCAGAGGACGACCTACCCACTTTCTTAACCAGGTTGGCAAGCGTATCATACTACCGGCTTCACACCTGGGTGGCCCGCGGTCCATGTACAAGTCGTATCAAGATTCGATGGCAATTGTTCGGGAGTATGGACAGCCCGACGTCTTCCTGACGGAAACGTGCAACCCCAAATGGGACGAGATTCTTGAAGCGATACCTTCCAATATCCAGACAGCTCAAGATCGACCAGACATCGTGGCTCGCGTGTGGCAGCAGAAACTGCAAGCGACGCTTGACGATTTAAACCAAGGCGTTCTGGGGCGAGTGCGCGCGCGGATTTACGTTGTCGAGTTTCAAAAACGAGGGCTCCCCCACGCTCACGTACTGATTATTTTGGCTGACGAAGACAAACCTCGAACCCGCGAGATCGTAGACAAGATGGTATGCGCTGAGTTCCCAGATAAGGATACAAACCCTCAGCTGTATGAGACGGTCATGTCATGCATGCTCCATGGTCCATGCGGGCCTGCAAACCCTTCCTGCGCGTGTATGAAGGACGGCAAGTGCACCAAAGGATATCCGAAGCCCTTGGCAGAAGTTACACAAGCCAATGCCAATGGATATCCAGTCTACAGACGACGTCGACGGCAACAAGGTGTTCTAAAGTTCAAAGGCAGAGAATACGACAATGCTACGATCAACCAGTGGGTTGTACCGTACAACCCGTACTTATCCCAGAAGTACAACTGCCACATCAATGTCGAAGTGTGCACGGATATAACTGCGGTTAAATACCTGTACAAGTATGTGTACAAAGGACCCGACATGGCTATACTCACTGTGGAAGAAGTCCGAGGAGGGCAGCAGAGTGCGCGTCGAGAACCAAATGAGATTCTACGTTTCTTGAGCGCCCGGTACATTTCTCCGGTGGAAGCTTGCATGCGCCTGCTCGATTTCACGATTCAGGGGAAAACCCATGCGGTTACACAGCTGACTGTTCATCTCGAGTCAGGGCAGACGGTTTGCTTCCGCGAAACGGAAAACCCGGAGGCGGTTTTGGAACGTGGTAGTCACACGATGCTGACCAGATTCTTTGAGTTGTGTGCGAGTGAAGTGCCCGAGAATCATATTGCGAGAGCGATGTTGTATCAGGACATTCCTAAAGAGTTCTGCTGGAAAGCGCCGGAGAAAGGGCAACCCAAAAGGTGGGTTCGCAGGAAACAGTATCAAGCTGCGGTTGGTCGCATGATTCATGTGTCTCCTCGAGACATGGAGCGGTTCTATCTTCGGCTACTGCTCTGTCAGCGTAGAGGTCCAACGTCGTTTGAAGACTTGAGAACGGTTAACGGGATTGTCTGCCCCACATTCCAAATTGCGGCGCGGGAGGCTGGCTACTTGGAGAATGATAACGAGTGGGTTTCGTGTTTGAGGGAAGCGGCTGAGTTCCAAATGCCGTATCAACTACGCCAGCTCTACGTCACCATTCTGGTGTGTTCAGCTCCAGCAAATGTTGGTGTTCTATGGGATCGGTTCTTCGCGGATCTTTCCCAAGACTTCGCACGCAAACATCAGGCTTTGATGGACCCCTTCAAGTCGGCGTTGATCGAATTTGAAACGCTGATGAGCATTCAAGAACTACTTGAAGCGAACGGGTATGCGGTAGGAGACTTTGACGAGCTTCCTCAGTTGGGTTCGTTTCCAACATTGATTCGTGAATCGCTTCGCCAAAACGACTTACTTCGACGTGAGCTCACTGGATACGATGCGTCAGCTTTAAAGGCGATTGTAAATACAGAAGACCAGCTGACGAAGGACAGCGAGTGGTTTACGACCAGATTGTTGAAGCGGTTGAATGCCCGGAGGAAGGCAAGAAACTATTTTTTGTCGATGGCCCGGGTGGTACTGGAAAATCTACACTGCTTCGAAACATACTGGCCAAAGTCAGACTCTCGGGGAAAATCGCCATCGCTGTGGCGTCTAGCGGCATTGCCTCGCTCTTACTTATGGGAGGTAGGACAGCTCATTCTACATTCAAGATCCCTTTGAAATTAAACGAGAGCTCGACGTGCGGTATCAGGAAGAACTCCCATATTCAGGAGTTGATCAAGCATGCAAGTTTGATTATTTGGGACGAAGCACCTATGGCCCATTGCCACGCATTCGAGGCAGTAGACAGAACACTACGGGACATACTTGATAACGATACCGAGCCTTTTGGCGGGAAAGTGTTTGTACTTTCGGGAGATTTCCGCCAAATTCTCCCGGTCGTAAAGAATGGAACACCCGTCGAGACAATTGACGCTTGCCTCAAGTCGTCTAGGCTGTGGCCCCAATTCCAGACGTTCCGTCTCACGAAAAAAATGCGAGTGCGCACTGCTGATACTGCAGACACTGCTGAGGAAATGGCTGCGTTCTCGGAGTTTCTGCTCCAAGTCGGGGAGGGAAGGCATGATGTAACTCCTTCCCTAGGAAGAGATTACATGAAGATCCCGCGCGATATGCAGATTGAGAATCCACCTGTGCCTGAGGATGAGGACCAGGAAATTCGTCCTGGTGTTATTCCAAGAGGCATGGATCGGATCATCGACGAGATGTATGGCGAGATTAACAACCCCGAAGTTGCTACTGATGAGTATTTCGCTAACCGTACGATCCTCACGACCACGAACGTAATCGTGAACCGCATCAATGAAGCGGTGACCGATCGATTAACTGGACAGGTGCGGGAATACATGTCTTCCGATTCTGTACAAGACGACGGTGACGGCATTTTCTTCGAGCAGGAGGTACTCCACTCGATGAATATCAGTGGAATGCCTCCCCACAAGCTGACCCTCAAGGTAGGAATGCCTATCATGATGATGCGGAACCTGAATCCAGATCTAGGGCTGTGCAACGGAACACGGCTTCGAATTGTGGCCCTTAAGCCACATGTCATCCACGCCACAATCATGACCGGTGAACGACAAGGGCAACATGTGTTGATTCCCCTCATTGTTTTCATCAGTGACGGAGAAATTCGGAGCTTTCCGTTTCATTTGAGACGCAAGCAGTTTCCTGTCCAACCGGCCTTTGCGATGACGATTAACAAGGCGCAAGGACAAACGGTGCAGTACTTGGGGCTGTATCTTGCTACGCCTTGCTTCTCCCACGGGCAGCTGTACGTTGCGATGTCGCGAGTTACTTCAAGATCAAGATTCAAGGCGCTGGTCGAGTACCCAAAGCTGGAGGAAGAGGATGGGGTCTACGCCCAGAACATTGTCTACAGGCAGATCTTTGGTTGAGAGTAGGAATGTTCAATTTCATATGCATTTAATACATCACGTTTACATAAATCATGTTTACGCCGGAGCGTAGCGAAGGCGGGAGCCCATTTCCCCTTGGACTAAAACCTGCCACCTCCGCCGCGTAGCGGCGGCGAACGGCTAGTCTTACCCCTCTATTGGAGTCTGGTCTGCGTCCGTCATTCCGTCCGTAACGGGCTAGGGCTAATTAAACTCACGCTAATACGTGCGTTCTACTGGCTGCCGAGCGCAGCGAAGGCGGCCGCAATTGGCTTAAATTGCATTATGTGGTGTACATGTTCTATGTGGTCTACACATCGTACTGAAATGCACCGTTCGAATTTCATTTTGCTCCCGCGGAGCTACTCTCGACGCAAGGGCGCCTCCTGTGTGCGCGTTAATTAGCATTGGTAGAAGGCGCCAATGTGCACACACGCACTATATCGTCGTAGGAGCTGTTAAAAAAAATGTAGGCTCTGTTGACTTATATTTCGGCTTAATTTGGATCTTTAGTACTTTATTGGTTATAATATGATGTTTTAGGCTTCGTAGTACTTTTGTAATAGTTTAACTTACAATATTGTTTTGGTTACTACTATTCTAAATATTTTCATATTATCGCTTGCAGACATTTGTAGCAGACTACAAAACAATAATTAGTGACGCAAGAAAAAGAAACGCATGCTATTACTAATACAAATCAAATTAAACTATAGTACCGGAATTGTATTTGCGTTAGATAAAGATGCACAATTTATTACCACTATTAAATATTTGAAAACTTTTAAAATGTGAAGATAGTGGCTTCCACCATCCCACAATCCCACCCCACATAACTATGTACACCACTCCGCCGCCGAAAAAAAATGATCATATTCCTTTGTATTTGCGCGCGTAGTGTGCGACCTTAAGATATTGTGCGCACTTTCCAACACGATATTTAGCGTACATTAAACAAAATGGAAACAGCGTCTGCAATTGAGCTAGCGCGGAGGCACGTGGATAAACAAGAACACGAAACACGGAGGAGCACCGAGTCACACTATGTACACGATGGGGTAGAGGGAAGAACACGAAGCACGGAAGGCCACGGACGTTGAAAGAGGACTAAATCAATGAAGGCAGTTAGCGATTCTGAAAAGCACGAACCACGGACGTGCACGCTACCATAAAAAATTGGAATTGCAAGAATATGATGGGAGCGTACGGATCACGGAAAGATACTGAAGTAATGACACCCCAACATGCTGAAAACCACGGGCCACGGAAACAGTAAGGTGCCAGCAATTCTCCCATAACACCACGGTAGAACATGAAGCACAGACGATGAACCTAAGATGAAGCCACGGGAGAGCATAAGCGGGAAATCACCGAGCATTGGAGCACGATACCAGGGTAGAGCCAAGCCACGGAGCACAATACTACGGTAGCTCACGATAGCTCGGACGACAGACCAACCGCGATACCGCGAGATAACACGATAGCACGGACGGTGGCCCAGCCACTAAACCGTGAGAGAACACGCAGCCACGGGAGCTATAGACGCGAAATCGCGGAGCCACAGAAGGCGATAGCACGATTGCACGGACGGCAGATCAGCCACGGAAGCAACGGGGAGCGCTTCGGGATATCACGATTGCACAACGTGGATCAGTATGCCATTGTAGAACATAATAACACGGGAAACACAGATGCACTAAGCACGAAAGCATAGGATAGCAGGATCATACTGCGATCGCATGATAGCGCTATAGCGCGGTCGATGAAGCCACACCAGGAGAGCACGCTACACGGGGGACGGATCCATATAACTACGGAATAGCACCCAACGGCGAGGGTACCGTCGATGAGACGCCATGGACCATGAATGAATATGGACCACAAAACCTGTAAAACCCACTCAAGACCTTGGGAACACGGAATAACTAGCAGCCAAAACGTACTACTCAAGAGCACGATCCCAAAAGAGAGAGCGCATTAACGGAAAAGGGCAATATCCACGGAGGAACATAGACGCCAACCAGTAGTACGGAGCAACGGACGCGTACGAATTAACGATACCGTACACTGCCACATGAGACTACGAAATGACAGGTGTTTTAAGTACACGACACAACATCGCACGGGGATGGCCGAAGCCTCGGGGTACAATATCAGACTGAAAGCACACAACACACGAAGTACTTAAAATTGCGGCCACCTTATCTCCAACAAACCATGCCACTCCGCCGCGTAGCGGCGGAGAACGGCTAGTCCTAAACTATCAATGCTAGCACGGTGTCCGTCCGTCCGTCCGTCACACGAAACGCTCAGATTTTATAGCCTTCCCATTGGCTGCCGAGCGGAGCGACGGCGGCTTCGATTGATTAAAACGAAATTTTGTAACTTACGTCAATAAATGCATGTGGTTCACAGAGTACATATGGAGATTTGCACAAGACTATCCAATATCCGAAGGCGGCATCGCTTTAATTTTACGAAGTACTTACTATCAATGAATTCAACAGTCGACCGAACACTCGGTTGGTACTAGATGCGACTAATGAAGCGAAACTCGATTTCGACGAAGAGCTGCTGCCTGAAGACAGCTGAGAACCAGATCAAGTTGCCGGTGAATATGAAGTCGAGGTCATCCTCGACGACAGAATACCACTGTCAACGAGCACGGAGCGTGCTGTACGCGAGTTCAAAATCAAGTGGGTTGGCTAAGAAGATCCAACTTGGGAACCAGCAATTATCATGTGGAGGTCTGCCGTACGACTACTTGCGATCCGAGAAGAGCGAGAATCGGTTGCAGATGGCGCAAGTGGCGGACGAAGACTAGCGTGACTGGATCACGTGTGAACTATCCACAGGGCGATGCAGCCTGTGGTAACAGACGAAAAACGTTACTGCAACAACAAATTGTAAATGCATTTGAAGAACAACATGAACATGATTACGCTGTGGAAGTGGATTAAGAATAAGAAAGCATGAATGCCGACCGAAGTGTGACCACTGAAAACAAAAACGCGCTGGACCCCTCAACAGTTAGCTGGGATGTCGGAGAACGTCGTGGAGCATGCAGCGAGGATTCAAAGTGACTCCAATTGCCTGGCAGCGGTGGCCAAGAGTGCCAACGAAGTGGAGTCCTCACTCTCCTTCTCCTCGTCATCGGGAACCTGAACCTCGGCCGCTGGAGCCGCATCCGAAGCCTGCAAATCCTCGGCACCAGCTTCAACAGGAGCAGCATCCAGAGCGGGACGTGGAGTAACCGGTGATGAGTCAAACAACGAACGCCAGGTCGGGATAAGTTCAGGTGGAGCCACGGCCGGATCAACGACCACGCTGCGGTACACATCAACAAAGCGCGTACCTCGAGGATTGAAGAGCTCCGGATTACACTGGCACGGGAAGTACGTGGTGTTGTACGGGTGCTGGTGCGGCGCATTCATCCATCCAGTACGCCAGGGCTGGCGAGCATCGAGAGCCGGAACTTCGGAAAGCCAGTCAGATGTCCGAGGTACGAACGACAAGTTCTCAATTGGGTACCACGGCTTCGATGGCTCCAAAAGCAACTCGGGACGAATGAACGGCGGATCGGAAGTACCGGAGGAAACCGAGTCACGACTCCACGCCATGTACTGTTCTTGGTACTTGTTACGGAGACGATCGGCACGACGGTCGCGCTCACTGAAGTGCTTCTTCAACAGAGCTCTCAGCTCCTTCAAGAGCTCCTTGTCGTGACCGACCTTCTTGGCTTTCTCGACGAGACCTCGCTCAATACCAGCCAACGGAAGCCAGTGGAGACGTTCCCATAACGCAAATCCGAGGTCCCCCTGCTTGCCGCCGTCACCCCGAAGATTCGCCCAGATCATCTTGAGGCGGGTCTCAATTGGAGCACGCTTGGAGATAGGGACGCTTGGATCGAAGTCGATAGTGTCGAAGAGACACGCCTGGAGGGGATAGAGTCGCCAGAGTTGCTAGTACGGGTGATCAGGATTCGAGTAGTCGAAGTTCGCTTGGAGACCCTCCAACGTCGTACGGACGGTTACTTCACCAGCTGGTTCAGGAAGGGTCATGCTCAAGAGTCGTTCGAAACACTTCTTGGCACCTGCGTCGGTGAGCTCCATGTCCAGGTACGGGAGAACCCACTGTGGCAAGGTGGACGAGACCGGCACCGTTAGCGAGCACCAGGCAACACGCGGTGAGGCAACGGCTCAACCGACGGTACGCCGCCACAACGTGGCACAGAAGTGTAGGCGGCCATGATCTTGCGCCCAGGCCCACTATCGAGAGTCCGAGAGAGCGGACGAGGAGACGCCGGAGCAGGAGGCGAAGATGGCGGTGCTTGTGGGCTTGGCGATGGCGAAGGAGGCGGACCACCGACTATGATCGGAGAAGTGACCATCGGTGAAGGATTTGGCCGAGGAGCAGTCGGAGGCCGAGTAGGGCCAAGACCGCTCCAGTTGCCGTCGGAATCTTCGACATCTTCGTCATCAACCGTACTTGAATGTTCGGTAGGTGACAGAACATCACCGCCACCACTTGCACCATCAGGAGAATCATCGACCGAAAGCTCATCGTCATCCACGTTACCTTCACGATCATCATCACCATTTCCATTGTCATCAATCTCCATCGGAAAGTCGGGCAAAGAAACGCTTGGCACGGCAGCTGTTGGAACAGTCGGAGCCGGCGTTGAAGACACGGAGGCTTGTGGAGCAGCTTCACCAGGGGCAATCCCTGCTGCAGAAACCACTCCCGAGACTTCAACCGTCTTGGAAGTCACAGCAGACGACGAAGCAGCCTTGCCAGGTGGGACGATGCTGTCCGATTCTTCACCTTCGTCACTTGAGCCGAACATTAGTCGCAATTCCTCAGCCTCACGCAAAGCCTCTTCAGCGGCACGTATGTCAGCTAGAGAAGAAGAGATCGTCGACGCTGGCGGCTTGGCCACGTCAGGAGAACCTTGAGGTAGAGACGAAGGCGCGTCGGGAAGACCGATTACATCGTCGTGAGCCCCTGAACCCACTTCTTTGCCCGAAGACTCGGTGGAAGTATCTTGAGCCGACGGGGCCCCACTTGAACCAACATCCACCATGTCCACGTCACTCTGGTCACCGCTGAGGTCACCAACGGCGGGAGTCGAAGATGACGCTGGGGTCCGAGGAGGCGACTATGAGCAAGAAAAGACGGTATAGACTTAGAACGATTCTTCATATGACGTCGGGCGACTTGGCAGGAGAGCGAAGGTGAGTCTTCTGGTGCTTCTTCTGGGCCGCTTGCTTCCATGCCTTCGGGCTGAGCAGCGACCGACGAGCCGCCTTGGGAGTGGAAGTGTCGGCAGGTGGCGCATCACCGAGACCATTGAGGTACTGGCCTTGTCCGTCGGGATGGGAACCTTGTCTTCATCAGAGTCGTCCAACTCGTCGTCTGACTTCTTGTTACCTGGTCGAAGGCGCTTGTGGGACTTCCCATGGGCCACTTGATGAGCAGCCTTTGCCAAAGCTGCAGGAAGAGCTTGTGGATCGTCCGAAGACGCGGCAGCCGACTGTATGCGCTGAAAAGCGACCAACGTCTCTTGGTCCAAGTCCAGAGCGTCCAAGTCCAGCTCACCCGCAGTAAGACCTGTCACGAAAGATTGTGAATGAACGTTAGTTGCTGAACTCGCGGTGAAAAGAACAACGTGAAGAACGTACCATCAACGGCCAGACGCAGTACCTCCGGATCCATCCCGGCCAGACTCGCGTGTGCACGGAGAGTGCGATTCACTTGGAGGAGGCGAGTGTTACGATCTTGCTGGTTATCGAGGGCCTTGAGCGTGTCGTTGTCAACATACTTGCCCTGGGCAAGCTTGACCAAAAGGAGATGAAGCTTCCGAGTCTGCTCGGTGTTCGCACCAATCGAAGACTTGTATACTTCGCGCTCACGGGTCAGCTTCTTGCTCAAGGTGGCGATAAACGCGTCCCGCGCTTGGACCTCGCAGTGCAGACGATTCAAGTCTTCTGAATGTTACGCCATGGTGGCCTGAACACTCGCGAGCATAGCATAGTTCTTGGCGTTCGACTCGCGGAGAATCTTGACGTCCTTGCGAAGAGCTTCGACTTCGGCGTTGGCATTGAGGTACGCCTTCGCGTTCTCCCGATCCATGATTTCGGGTGCCACCGAGCGCACGGCGGCAGCAGCCTCGGTCTGGGCAGCCCGCAACAGACGCTCCAAGCTGATAACTCGGTCGGGCAATGCCGACAGCGCATCAGGAAGAGGCTGTACGACGGCGAGGACTTCGTCGAAGCCCATGGCGGTCTCGAGGCGACGTTGAGCGTGGACATCGCCATGAAGAGGAGGCGCGTGAAGAGGAGGCGCGTGAAGAGGAGGCACAACGCTGAGGTGCACTTGGTGACGACCCATCGCAGTCAAGCACAGAATTATCGAGGTCATCATATGATCGACCGACGCCTCCGTACTTTCAGCCAGCATGGCGCGCAATGAATCCTCGGTGAGTGGTGGGGGGCCACTAGCAGATGTAGGCGAACCGGTAGGAGCCATCCCCGTGGATTCAGCGACGACAGGGAGTGCCGCAGGAGCTGCAACAGGTAGTGAAGAGTCCGGGGCAGGAAGCGCCGGAGGTCCAGCTGATGACGTTGCCATCGAAGGAAGTGTGGCAGGCTGAGGGGCGTTCGAAACCTCGGTGTCGCCCTCCTGAGAGACAAGACGAGTAATGCATGGTGATGAGCAAGACGCCGATGATTCAAGAGGAAGATAAGCTGACGTACCTTCAGCTGTTCACGTTCACGTCGTCTGGCGAGAGTTAGAAGATGGATCGCGTTGTTCACGGCACGATTGAGACGCTTGGACATCCCTGAGATTGAATGGTGAATTTAAGAATGAAGAAATGTCACAACGGGCACCATTACCGTGGCTTCCACTGCGACAGAGGTAGTGTGGTGTAGTGATTTCTCCATAGTTGCGGAAAATCGCCCGTAGACAAAGACGCGATACCGCCCAAGATGTTCAAGCGACGAACCCTCGGTCATATGACGTACGGTGACTCCAAGGTGCAAGAGACTCGACGGCGTCAGTACCGAACTCTCAACAGATATTGGATACGGTCCATATGTCACTGAATCCAGGTTGTTCTTATTATTAACTAGCCGAGCGCCGGCCGCTACGCGGCGGTAATTTAGGTTTAGTTCAGCTTGCTTTGGTTTTCCTGCCTCCGCTACGCTTCGGCGGGATAACTATTGAAAATACGCTGAACCCATGTGTACCTAAATCGATTCTTTTTAATTTCATTAATTTGGGTCAGCATGATGCTTACCGGATTTAAGAAATAATAATTCTAATGATCTTGAATCAAGGTTCTTGATGCAATCTCTTTCTTATTGCTGGCTATCACTGTATCTTCATCTTCCACCCAAAACCACCAGCACTTCAAATAACATTTATACAAACGCTTCACAATATGTTTCGTTTAGCGTCGTGCTCGATATCTCGGGCCATTTCTGAGCCGCTATGACACTTAGCTCACATCAGCCCAAACGATAGCAATGGCCTGTCCAGCTTGCACTACTTACCAGCTTGTACTGCCTATTTCAGCTTGAAAGTAACTAAACATTGTTCACTTCTCATATCGAGCTCAATGAAGGCTAATTATAAAAAAATTGTTTTTAATGTATGTAGCGTTCATTTTGTGCTGATTCAGAATTTGCACTCGAATCTGTGCCAGTTATGATTGAAGCATTTGGATATTGTGTCGCAAGACGCCTTGCTGCTACGGTAGTGTTTTCTATTTGATAATTTAACGATAATTCCAGGATTATTGGACGTCATATAGGCTCCAAGTTTATTATCGTTTCTTTATGGGGTCTACTTAAACATATTTAAGTAGACCCATACAGAAACGATAATAAACTTGGGAATTAAACTTTAATTTCATACCTCTCGTGTTTTGTTGGTTGTCCTGCCTATCCATTTAAAAATCGTATCCTACGCCCTGTCGACGACACGTCCGCCAGTTAAGTAGTATCGGATTTTGCTATTTAAACAACTCGTAGAAAACAATGGTTTACAGCAGTAACACATATGAGTTCATTCTGTTCAATCTAAAACTACAGTATCTATCTTTATGGATCAAGTGACAACACGTATTAACAAAGCGTTGTTCTTACGGTCAGCTTCTGTTGTACATGTACTATGATTTGGCAGTTAGTCAGTTACCTCACTCTCAGATAATCTATTAATATTTCTACAACAAAACAGTTACAATAGTCATTGTAACTTGCAAAACCTATTAAGTACATACTATTACCTATATTTATACCATGTCCTTGGAAACACGCATTCCTATGTGTACGTTAAGCACCTTGCAGCATAGGAAGCATCTTTAGGGGCTATTTTATTTGAGAATAAAAAACTCTTTCTGTTTAGCACTCAAATATTAAAAGCAACATGTATTACTATTCTTAAAATAGTACTCGACACATGCACCACTGGGTAGAAGCGATATCCACTTCGGCGCGGCAGTTCCAGCTCGTACGTAAACTCTTCCACCTTGCGCTTGATCCGAAAAGGTCCATGTCACCGATGAGCTAATTTCTTCGTCAGGCCTGGCTTGACGCGTTCCATGTACAACCACGCCCGGCTCCCAATCTCAAAAAGAGATCTCGGTGGGGCTCTTGCAGGATCATCTGTCTCTTCCGAAGCTTTTTGAGGGTCCAACGAGTGTTCATTTCCACTTGGTTGAGGTACAGCAGCTTTTTCCAGTCGAGTCAGGGCATCATTGTGGATTTTTGCTCTTCGCTCAATTTCTACAGCCTGATAATTTTCGGCCATAGAGAGGGCGATCTCGTGTTGTTGATTGATTTCGCGTTGCCACGCCAATGCGTCAGACGGCTTGCCGAATCCTCGTTTGAGCGACGAATGCATTACCCGCAACGTCGATTGTGCATCCCAACCACGAACCAGGTAGAACGGTGTCTCCTTCCTTGTAGTATCCTGAGAGGTATTAGTAGCAAATACCAACCTCTCAGCGATTTCATATCAATCCTGCTGATACGGATCCTCCGCGTACACTCGTATGGAAGCCATCATCGACTTCACCGAGCGTTCCTGCTGTCCATTAGCCTGTGGCCGATAGCTCAAAGTAGCTCGTGACCTTGACTGCATCATCTCCGCGAGTGCTTTGAACACCTCGCTCATGAAGCGTGGGTCGCGGTCGTGCTTGATCAATGATGAGGTTCCGAACCGTCGGTACACACATTCTTCAAACACTTGAGCAACACTCAGCGCCGTTGTATCTGACATAGCCTCGGCAATAACGAATCCCGTGACCGAGCACTGAAATAGGAGCAACGCCGTGTTGCCCCGGCGAGATTTCGGTAGTGGGATCACAAAGTCCATCGAGACGATCTTGAACGGTCGTTCGGCTAGTACGTTGCCAGGCGAATACCCACGAAGCTGCGGACGGCTTTTACTCGAGCTGCAAACCGGACATGACTTCACATGCTTCTCCATGTCAGCGTACAAGCCAATCCAATAGTAATCGGACTTAACACGATGGAACGTTCTAACCACATCTTGATGTCCACCTTCCAGCGAGTCGTGACAGTTCTGCAAGACCTCTTGGATCATCGTTGTCAGTACCACAAGCCGCAACTTGGTCTCTTCTTGTCAACCGTGGTCGTACCGACGATTCAGTCCAAGATAGTGAAGCACGCCGTCTTCTGATAACACGAACCGGTCAGCATACTTCCAGGCATCTCGAGCATCTTTGTAACTCAGCTCTTCTGCTTGGCCCTGAAGTACCTTCTTGATGTTAGACCACTTCTGATCCTCGTCTTGTGCCACCATTATCCGTCTGCGTCGTTCCCGCTGTATTGCTACCGGGTCAACATCTTCCGCATCGGGAAATGCCGCTGGTACAGTCTTGTGAGGATGGTCTGGCAAATATTCGCCGATTGAATCTTCGTTGGACAGCTCTCGTCGCTCTTCATGCTGTTCTTGAGCTTTTGAGACCCACTCCGAGTGTTCATCTGCAAACCTGACGCGTTTCTTGGCTTTCGTCTGTCGCCTAGTCATCACTGCAATATTACCAAATCGTACTCTGGTGAGCTGTAATCAACCACGAAATTTTCGAAAGTTTTCCACTTTGAAGACTCGCTGCCTGACAGTACATGTGCTTGACGCTCTGCTCCTCGTGACGAAACCTTTACCGAGTCTTCATTCGGCTCGTAGATCATTTCCTGGATGCGATTCAGCGACGCCAATTCCGACTTGCGAGTTTCAGACAAGATGACACGACTGACCTTTGATTCCAGCGCTTCAGTGACTAACGAATCCGCGGCAGCGTTGTATTCTCGTACAGCGTGAAGATATTTAACTGATCGAAGCTTGGCCGTGAGTTCCTTGTGAGTATTCAGCAGCGCTAGCAAAGTTTCCTTCCTGCATGCGATCACCCCTAGTGATTGTTGAATCGCGAGCCTTGAGTCCCCAACGATGACTAAATCCTCGGCACCGTGCGCAATAGCAGCCTTGACACCGTTTATCATACCTGTATACTCTGCTTCATTCACCGTGGTGGCCGAGAGGTAAGCGTTTGCAGCAATCACTATCTTCCACTTAGGGAAGGCTCCACAGCACCCATGAACAACTCCCGTAGCCACCGTACTTTCTCTGTCTTCGCTGATCCGTCAAAA
>NW_003303587.1:119803-120843 GCF_000142945.1 Phytophthora infestans T30-4
TTCTTGTTTCCGCCATGAACTGTCGTATAAGTGTTCATAGGTTCTTCGGAAAATTGACCACCGGCCGAGTCCCCGGCTGTCCCCCAGACGCCAGACAGGCCTCCACTCGTTCACGTTCCTCCATGATCATTGCCCAGCGCTCTACACATGCCAGACGATCACTAGAGTCCATTAACGAGTCTTCAAGAGGCCTTGCTAGCACCCCACTTGGTTCTGGATAGTCTGGTCGCTCGACCGCCGAAGGCTGAGTTGCGAGCCATTGCTCGTAGATTTCACATTCACGCTGAAACAGCTCGCGGTCGCTACAACCTTCGTAGGCCAGCACTTGCCAGTCTTGGTACTTCTTGGAATCCAGACGCACATAGCCGTCACCTCGCGGCAAATCTCCATCTGGAATCCACATCGCGATCGAGTCGTGTGCTGGTAGGTAACAGTTTGATCGGACACAGTGGTCAACCGAATGCTCTGAGACCGTCAACGTCGAAACTTCGCCACTGACGGGATTAGCTTGTTCGCTCGACGAACCCACAGTACGTGTTCTTCCAGCTCGACTTGACGCTTCGCTAGTCGATATTCTCGCCACTCGTGCGCTTGAATGTCCAAGCGCTCAGGTGGCCCGGCGTTAACATGGGAGCCGTACCCTTCGCTCTCGATCATGGTTTTGGTCTTAATCAGTGGGATCTGAACTTCGTGCGGCAATTGCGCCACGCTGTGAAACAGGGCCAACCGGATCCGCAGCTGGGGATCATAAAGTCGGTCCCGAGTACCACGTCGATTTCTGCACTATGGCGGCATGACCCACATCTCGGCTCGGGGACCATCTTCCCATCCCCAGGCGAAATCTGGACGCGTGCGCCGCGGCGTCGTAAACGCCTTTGCCTTCGGTTGATGCCTTGGATGTCAATAGGGCGTGCGTGGACATGTACGTCTCGGAGCCGTACTGTATGGGCGAATGCGGCAGTGGACCACGCGAAGTGGTCGTTCCCATGGCGAAGAGAGATCCGCCTGCCCTTCGACGGTTTACGGTGTCTTGGGAGCCG
>NW_003303587.1:120943-150637 GCF_000142945.1 Phytophthora infestans T30-4
TTCGCCGACCACCACCCCTGTCTCTCGCCAGGGTTCACTTCATCATCTTGGAGTGACCCTTGGACTCGTCTCGCGCTGCACTCGAAGCCATGCCGAACGAACCCTCGCTGGCGCCCTAATCAGCATCAGCACACTCCACTCTCTTTCCAACACCTCCACCGAGGATTCTACTCCTCTCCTTTTCATTTTCCGTCGCGTTCACACTTGTTACGTAAATATCAGGCCATTCACTCTGCCCCATGAAAGCAAAGATACACTCTGCTTCCATTAAAGGCTCGGTTAACTGTGGCAGCCCGATAGGGACCAGCCCAGTTGTAGTTGGCTGGCTGCCTAGCTTAAATGACGTTCTTGAGCAACGGCCTTGAGCTCTGGTGGGAGTTCCTCCTTCGTGCCTTTAGTACGCCCGAATTTGGCAAGGTCTTGGAAGTTGCGAAAAAGTTCGCATTGTCCAGCATCGTGGAGTTGTTTGCAGAACTTGCATCGCTTGTTACAGTGGTGGGCGGAGTGACTCATGCCACCGCACACCGCGCGTGGTCCGTACTGTGAGCGTCGGCTGTCGCGGTTGAAGTCACGTCGACCGTGTTGGTCCTGATTGAACCCACGGTCACCACCTCGGCGATCTTGATTGAAGCCATTCTCGGGATCAGGCGTGTTTCCACGCGTCGGACGGCTGTCTGAACGTGCGTAAGTGCCTTCAGCAGCTGCACGGCGCTTATTTTCGTTAGCAGCGGCGAGGTATCGGTCATTTTCATCCAATGAGAAATCACCATCCGTATTATCGGGCTGAAAGTCGTTGTACTCGTCTTGGACATCGTTGTAAGCGTTCGGATCTTCGTTTGAATACTCGGTGCCCCCTTGAGCAGCTTCACGACCCTCTAATTCAGCTAGTAGGTCATCCACCGTGGCTTCAATGAGCGTCACTCTTGGTTTATTGCGGCTATCATCGCGGCGACCGTCATCACGCCGATTGTTGCGGGCGTACGCATCGTTGCGTCGTACATCACGACTCCTGAAGTATAAGATACTCACTGTCACGCTTGGCCATTCTCTCCTTGCCCTTGAAGGACATCTTCGAAGATCTCTTCGAGCTCGTGAATGTCGGTGACTCGAGCATGGTAGAGACTCTCCGCCAACTTTTCATTTATCACGCGTTGCCAGAACTGCTGTACGTGTTCTTTCGCGTCGCGACCACTCTTCTCGACGTGTAGACGGGCGGTCCGAGCGTAGCCATTCAGCCTTTTATGTAGTGGCACAGATGTTCGTTACGTTCCCGCTTTGCAGAGTAGTAACGGGACAGTGCCGTCTGCGTGAGGTGCGAGCAGTAATAGCGGATGAACGCATCGCTCAACAGCTTCCACTTGCGTTTTGTCTTCTTCGGAAGTTGACACAACCAATGAATGGATCCGTCCCGGAGACTTAGCCCAAACGTAATGCACCATTTGTCGACATCTGTGTGAGTTCCAGTCATTTCGTAGACGAACCCACGGAGCCACTGCATACAGTTCTCGCTCTTGTTGCGTGAGCCTGAGAACGGCGTGATGCGATCCAGCGGTCGGTGCGAAGCCATTTCAATCCTCGGTGTCGGAACCACGTCGTTCAGCGTCGCTAGCTCATTCATCTGGCGCATCAACTCGAGTTGAGGATCTTCCTCGTCGAATGTACGCACCAAAATGTCATCGTCACTGGACGAACCATCGCTGTCGACTTGACGACGTCCGGCACTTCCCCGGCGGCCGAACGAACCCTCGTTACCAGCGTATACACGTTGCATACGGCTCTCGTGCGAGTCTTGAAAGTACGGTGAAGCTTCGGTAGTGCCAAAGGCACCACACGCTCAGCTCCACGCTTGGTCGGAGGAGTACGGTCGAGTCGTTGGGGTGTCTGCGGGGAGCGGAATCGTGGACGGATTTTCATCTTGAACGATCGGTCGACTCACAGGCCGCTTTCCGGCGTTGATGCCAACAGCGCCAAACGCCTTCCGAAGCTTCTTCTTCCATTTCTGGAGAGCAGCTCCGGCTTCATGTGGACTCCAATCTTGGAGCGACATCGTCGATGGGTACGTCTCGTTCTCGAAGCCCAGCGACAACAGTAGCGAAACGGAATCCTCGGCAACTTGGCTAGTCGAAACCGAGGATGACTGGGTATTGAAGTTCCTTGCGCAAGCGCAATACATTCGGCTGTTTTCATGGGGCATGGCTTTGACAGCCTGCATTCGCTCCATCAGTTATGCAGTAAGCGAGTGGTACGCGGTCGAAAACGCGCTTGGCGGCTGGTGTATCACCGTTGATAGATGGACGAGTGTGCTTTCAGCAATGCTGAATGCTTCGCACTCGCCACCGAAGGTCTAGAACACTCGGTCCCATCGTCATATTCTTCATAGACCGGCTCTGGTCCCGCAACGTCATCTAGCTCGTCGGCGAGGTTCCTCGAAAAGGACCTGGTCGCCCCTCTCAGTCCCGATGATAGCGTGCATAGCTGCAAAGCGTGCAACCGTCACGTCTGCACTTGAACTCTCGTTGCGCGCTCCGCCAGACTTGGCAGGCGTTGCTGCTACCGTCGGTTGTCCTTTCGCCGTGTTTCTTGTTTTCTTTTTCTTCTTGTTCTTCTTCTCTTGGTAGCTCGTAAACTGGAAGGCCATACAAACAGCTCACAATGGTCACAATCTGTTCCCGGGTCGCGGCACCAGTTGTGGTGTTGGAATTCCCACGTGAACCATAGCTACAAATGTAGTTAGGACGTTCCTACAACAATATGTCTACTAGGATAGTAAACGATCGTTCGGGCGGACCTGAAGACCCCAGTTCTGCTCTTGCACCGGGACAAACTGGACCTTGTAAACTGCTTATATAGGCCAACCAGTAAAATAAAGAACACGCTACTAGCACGATCAAAGCTAGCAGGTGTTTTAAATCCTCGTGGTCCCAACAGCGGAAGGGTACCAGGCACGGGTAAGCCTTTTACGAGGGCACCGAGTGTTCAACACTCAGTTAGAAGAATAAAAGGGATGCAATACAAGCAATCCCAGTCGTGCAAATAGGCAACAATAAGCCGTCACGTAAATCCTCCCGATAGTAATCGGCCAAAATATACAGTCTCTTGGCCTTGCCGGATGAACCCTCGCTACAGAGCTTCGAGTTCACCGACAGGCATAACACACTCAAACAAGCTTGACCAGACGCTTACCTTGAAGCCGGACGTCGCACTGTGTGCTTGAGTGGAAATTCTGTTCTGTATTTATGTTTACCCTTTCGGGTCTATTCCTAAAAGGAAGTCCTAATCCAGTTTGCAAATATCAAGTGAACAATGATCCGTTATGGATCTTCTTGCACGCCAAGCGTCGTCTGCACCGTCGCATGAGTATCTTTAACGGCTCGCGCCCTGGTCCAGACGGTGAACGTGCCTTCAAAGGGTCGCTGAGTCTTCCGCGAACTCATCCCAACCGCCACCGAGGGTTCGTACCGTAGATGGTCAGTTCTTGGCCGCTGAATGCGAATCCGGCCAGTCCATTATCCTAAACTGTCAATGCTAGCACGGTGTCCTTCCGTCCGTCACACGAAACGCTCAGATTTTCGAGCCTTCCAATTGGCTGCCGAGCGGAGCGAAGGCGGATGCGATTGGTTAAAACGGGATTATGTAACTTATATCAATAAATTGATGTGGTTCACAGAGCCCATATGGAGATTTGCACAAGACTATCCAATATCCGAAGGCATTATCCGAAGGCGGCATCGTTTTATTACTACGAAGTATTAATATCTACCATTATAATAATGCATGTTGCTTTTAATATTTGAGTGCTAAACAGACAGAGCTACTTATTCTTAAATGAAATAGCCCCTAAATACGTTTACTAAGCTGCAAGGTGCTTAGCGTACACGTAGGAATGCGTGTTTTCGAGGCCATACTATAAAATACGTAATACTATGTTGTTAATAGTTTCTGCAAGTTTGACTAAAATAATAACTACAACTGTTTTGCTGTAGAAATATTAATTATTATCTGAGCGTGAGGTAACTGACCGAGCTGCCAAATAGTAGTACACGTACAGCAGAAGCTGGCCGTAAGAACAACGCTGTGCCAATAAACGTTGTCACCTGATCCATTAAGATAAATAGTTTTAGATTGAATAAAATGAACTCATATGTATAACTGCTGTAACCATTGTTTTCTAAGAGACTGCTGTAAGCCATTGTTTTCTAAGAGTTGTTAGGCAGCAAAAAATCCGATACTATTTAGCTGGCGGACGGGTCGCCGACAGGAGCGTAGGATACGATTTTAAATGGAGCGGCAACACAACAACAAAACACGAGAGGTGTTAATTATAGTTGGCTAAGTAGACACCATAAAGAAACGTTTATAAACTTGGAGCCTAAATGATGTTTAACCATCCTGAAATTATCGTTAAACTATCAAATTGAAAGCACTACTGTACCGTCAACAACAACAACAGCAAGGCGTCTTGCGACACATTATCCAAATGCTTTAATCATAACTGGTAGTCTTTTGACTAATTATGAATCAGCACAAAATGAACGCTGCATGCATAAAAATATTACAATTTGAATATTTTCTAGCTTTCATTGCGTTTTATGTGTGAAGTAAGCTCAAATAGGCAGTACAAGCGGATAAGTAGTGCAAGCTGGACAGACCATTACTATCATGTGAGCTAAGTTTCATAGCGGCTCAGAAATGGTCCGTGATATCGAGCACGACGCTAAACTAAACATATTGTGTAGCATTTGTATAAATGTTATTTGAAGTGCAGGTGATTTTGGGTGAAAGATGAAGATACAGTGATAGCCAGCAATAAGAAAGAGATTGCATCAAGAATCTTGATTCGAGATCATTAGAATAATTATTTCTGAAATCCGGTAAGCATAATGCTGACCCAAATTAATGACATTAAAAAGAATTGATTTAGATACACCTAAGCTCAGCCTGCTTTCAATGGTTATCCCGCCGAAGCGTAGCGGAGGCGAGAAGGCCAAGGCAAGTAGAACTAAACCTAAATTACCGCCGCGTAGCGGCGGCGATCGGCTAGTTAATAATAAGGACAGCCTGAATTCAGTGACATATGGACCGTATCCAATATCCGTTGAGAGTTCGGTACTGACGCCGTCGAGTCTCTTGCACCTTGGAGCCACCGTACATCACATGACCGAGGGTTCGTCGCTTGAACATCTTGGGCGGTGTCGCGTCTTTGTCGACGGGCGATTATCCGCAACTATGGAAAAATCACTACACCACACACCCGTCAGTCAGGGAGCTGCCATCAACTCAAGAGGGTATTGGCCTCCCGAGGAGAGCTCTGGGGCTAACCTCTTCCTGGAAATTCTCGTCGCTCCTCGAGGCATTGTTGGAGGCCACACTTCTAAGTGCGTTTTACGAACGTCCCCTGGTGCAGAAAGAGCTGTGGTTTGTCGACAACTTGGAGGCGGCCCGTGCGTGCTTCTCGCGCCGCACCGAATCTTTTATAAGGACGTCAAGACTTGTCGTAAGAAGCCCGAGAACAGGGGTGGTCTCTACCCTCTCTAGGGCTATCCCTGGGTTCTTCCCGAGAACTGTCCCAACTGGAACTCATGTAAGAACTTGTTCTGAGCTTGGGTGGGATCTCTCAAGTACTCACCCTCGGAGTTACGGGAACTCCATGAAGATCAGCTGCTGTCCCGCATCCTGGACCAGCGTGATCTTCGTGTCCGGTTCGCCTACTTGGTCAGCAAGCGCATGCTGCCAAGGGACATATTGAAGCGCGCGGCTTCCAGCGCTCACGATGAGCGCGGTCTGGAGTGTATTCAACGTCCGTACCCCGTTCGGGCAAGAAGTCCCGGACTACTTATGAAGCTGCCGCACGCTTCTGTTCCCAGATTGCGACATCCTTCGGGCAGTCAATCATGAGTTGTTCAATCGGCTCCCACGAGTTCTCGGAGTGGGCACAACCCCTCCACTTCCCGAGGAGCTGTCGCTTACCGCGACGCCGTTGCTCCTGGAGGATCCGCTCCACGTGGTACTGGACTTCTCCATTCCGGTTAAGCAGGGGCGGAGGTGCCCTCGTACGAGTACGAGTACTCGGCGCCTCCCGAATGCTGCTCTCGTTCGAGTGCGTCTCCTGCGGGTCCGACACAGGGCCCTGAGGTTGACCGCATTCGGCAACGCGTCCTCGTGCTTCAGATTGCACTTGGCCTTGGGACTGGCGGTGATGCTGCCGCCCAGACCGGGGATCAAGGCGCGCTCGCTCGTCTTGCGGGCCGCCTGGACCTGTTGGAGCGTGAAGTCGCGAGCCTGCATCTGCGGGTGGACCGACGGCCTCTTCATCCGATCTGGACGAGGCCTTCCCCATGATCCGATGGATCGAGGCTCTGCTGCCACGTCCGAAGCCGCCTTCGGCGCACCCACAGTCGTACGCGTATGGTGCGTACCCGGCGTACTCAACGTACTCGGCGTATGGCTCCGGGGTCCGTTCGTACGGAGCCACCCCTGCGTATGGGCTTGACCGCAGCTTTGCCGTTCAGACCGAGGCTTGGGTGCCTGCTCCGGCGCCTTCGTCGACGTCTGTGGCCGGCCCTCGCTTCGCGGAGCTGGGCCAAGGTGGGTCTGCGGGTCAGCAACCCCCTGAATCAAAGTACCGCTTAAGCCGTCCAGCATAGAACGTCGGGTGCGTCGTCATTGACTTAGGCAGGTCGATGGTGTACGACGCACCATGTCTGGCCAGGACTGCAAATGGTCCGTTGAATTAGTGCTTCAGCTTGTTGCTGCCGACCTGGCAGTGTCTAGCGGTAGGTTCCTCGTGTCTAATAACACTAAGTCCCCCACTTTAAATACACTAAGTTTCCTCTTCCATGTTTGTCTGAGTACTCCTTTTGTCTGTCCTGGACCGCTGCCGTGGCATCGCGGACCCTGCTGACAGCGCTCAGCTTGGTATTCACAAAGGATTTCACTTGTTTAGGCAGCGAAACTGGTCTCACATCCGAGACCAGGGAGGAAAAAGCTTTCCGAGCCTCTCCCCCACTTAGAATAGAGGAGTCAGTGTCTCCTCGAAGCGTGAGAGGCACTCCGGGGTGACGGAAGCCATTCAAGTAGAACGGCATGAATCCCGTGGACGCATGCACCGCGTTGTTGAGCGCAAACTCAACAACTGGAAGCTGCGTCGACCACGTACGTGGTGCTTCCGCGCACACACTTCGCAGAGTGTCCTCGAGCACTCGATTGACGCGCTCTGTCTGGCCGTCTGTCTGCGGATGGTCCGCAGTGGACATCTGCAGACGAGTTCCCAGTAAAGGAAAGAGCGTTTTCCAAAACGCAGCCGTGAACCGCGGGTCTCTGTCCGAGACAATCGTCTCAGGGAGACCGTGATAGCGGAACACGCCGTCGACGAGCAACCTTGCGGTTTGTTCGCCCGTAGCAGTGACGGGAACCGGAGCAAGATGTACCATCTTGCTCAGCCGACACACGAACACCAACATTCCGGTGTTGCCGTGCCCGTCGGCGGGAAGCCCAAAGATGAAGTCAAGACTCATCGACTTCCAACAGTCAGCCGGTACGGGCAGGCTCTGTAGTGGAGCCGAGGAGTGCCCTGCGGGTTTGACCCGCTGACATGTTTCACATGTCTTAACGTATCGGGCGACCCACTTGTACATGTGGGTCCACCAAAAAGCCTGATAGACCGACAGGAAGGCCCTCTCGCGGTCCAAGTGGCCGCTGGAGGGCGCGTCGTGTGCCTCCGCGAGGATATCAAACTTCAGTTCCTCGTCGTTGGGTACGCCCACACATGGAGGTTCATTGGGCTCCACCCGGTAATAGAGAAGGCCATCCTTCAACGCATATCGGTGAAGCCGGGAGCGCTGTCGCGACGAGAGCCAGTCGGACTTCGCGCTTGTTCCTGCCGTGAGGAACGTGACGATAGGTGCGACAGCCTCATCCTCCCGATACACCATACGTATCCGATCATATAGATCCGTTGTCACCCGTGTGATGTGGGCCAACTCGTAGTCTGGACGCCGAGAGAGGGCGTCCGCAAGCACGTTGAGCTTGCCCGGCTTGTACGCGACGCGGAAGTTGTACTCCGCGAAGAAGGACAGCCACCTCGCCATCCGTTGGGAAAGGTGAGTCGAATTTGTCGCCGTCATCAAGGATGTGTGGTCTGTGTAGATCACGAAGGGTCGTGAGCCCAGAAGGTGAACCCGAAACTTCACAAGGGCATACTTCATTGCCAGAGGCTCCTTGTCATGGACAGGATAGTTCCGTTCGGCGGCTTTGAGCTGCCTGGACTGGAGCGAGATGACGCGATCATGTCCGCCTGCGGCAGTGCACACCCGATGACGTTGTCGGAGGCATCGCAGACGACGCTAAACGGCTTCGTCTCGTCCGGCAGGCAGGACAGGGGCCTCTTGGAGACTGGGCCTTGGTGCTGTCAAAGGCATTCTGGTGCTCTTACTCCCAGTGCCAGTCGACGACCTTTTGAAGGAGACCCGACAAGGGCTTAAGCGAAGCGCGCTGTACGTGTGAAGGTAGTTGACCAAGCCCAACCACTTTCGAAGATCCTTCTGAGATCGGGGCGGTTGGCTATGCTGCTGTGGCCTTGACCTTGTCTGGGTCAGCCCAAACGCCCACGTTGCTTATGAAGCAATCGAGAGCTTTAATCTCTGGTGACGCGAAGACGCACTTGTCGATGTTGGCGTAGAGCTTGTTCGCTCGCATCACGTCCAACACTCGACGGAGGTGCCCCAAATGCACCTCCATGGCCGTCTTGCCTCCCTCGGCGCGGCTATGGACGAAGATGTCGTCGAAGTACGTCTGTACGAAGGCACGTAGTGGCCGGAACAGCTGCGTCACCAGGCGATTGAACGTCGCCGGGGCATTAAACAAGTCCCGCGGCATGACGAGCCACTCCCAAAGCATGCCGCTTGGAGTGCTCACCGCGGTGAGCGAGATGTCACTCCTCGCATCAGGATCTGGTGGTATCCGTCTATCAAATCCAACGCACTGTACAGTACGCTTCCGGCCATGTTGTTTAACAACACATCATTTCGTGGGATTGGCGTTTGGGCCGGAGCCGTCGCGTTGTTCAGCTTGTTATAAGCATGAACTAGACGCCACTTTCCGTTCGGGTTCCGAACGCAGAAAGTTGGCGTCGAGTGCGGGGACTTCGACTCCCGCACCATGCCTGCCTTCGCCTTCGCAGCGAAGAAGGCATCAATGACCTCGCACTGTTCCGACGGAAGAGGCCATTGCCTTGAGACACAGTACTTTGTGCCAGGCACGAGATTAATCTCATGCCGTACACCCCGATCTGGTGGGAGTTGGGACGGTGGGTGTTTGTTCACCACGTCCGCATACTCCGTCACCAAAGGATACACCGAATCCTTGGGGTTCTTAAGGATCTCGGAGCTCAAGCGCGTCTGACGCTGCTTGTTTAAGTCTTCCAGGACGTCCTCGTCCAAAACAGAGGAGGAGTTCAGCTCCTCCCGAGTGGTCTCAGGTCTTATGAGCACCATCTCGGCAACCATCCCAGCCTTGAAATTGGCCAGGAAAGACTTGACCGTCATCTCCTCGGGGTTCAGTATCCCTGCAACCTCTGGCAACGGTTCCAAGTAGATACCAGATGCCTTGACGGGTAAGCCGGTCTCGCCATCGAAGATGTGACAACACTCTTCCACCGGCCTTGTCGGAGGCGCCCGGGCCCTGGAATCCGAGTCGCTTGAAGCGACGTCGACCTGAACGCGGTTCAGATCCGACTTTCGGCGGCGGCGGCGTCGTCGTCGACGGCAACCGTGACGTGGAACTTTGTTACCCACGTCTGGGGATGTCGGAGCGCCGACATCGGAGGCCCTCGAGGCCTCGTGTGGTACTGAGCTACCCATAGAGGAAGCCTGTCCGGCGTCTTCCTCTTCAGTTAAGGTCTGTGCGACCGTGTGGGGAACTCTGTTACCCACCTTGAACACGCTATTGCCAGTGTTCGTGACAGGTGCAGCTGTCTGCGGAAGTATCTTACCCGCTTGTGAGCCTAAGTTACCCACTTGGCCAGCACCTTCTCTGGGCGCTGTCACCATCAAAGCATCCTCGGAGTCGTCATATACGTCGACGACTCCCAAGCCCCTACCGGATGCATTGGTACCCTGGCAGCCCTTGCGGGCGCCCCGGGCCCTGACAGAGGTGGGAACATGACTCGCCAATGCTCTTTCGGGCTTCGCAGGACGGCTGGCATCAATTGCCTCGCCTCGTCAGTCGATCCAGGGCTTGTGCTCCTCGAGCCAGGGCATGCCCAGGATCATATCGTAGGGATCCATGTCGAGAACAGTGAACTGTTCGAGGCTGTCAAAGTCTTCAAACTTGACGGCCAGATCCACTTGGACGTTGGGAACAGTGACGACCTTCCCATCGGCCAGTCGCACTGACACCGTCCCGTTGCCCTTGCTTTCTCTCAAACCATCGGACTGCTTGTTGCTATTACGAGCAACCGTCTGGCGGCGTGCGAAGTTCTTCGACGCCCCAGAATCGATCAAGATTCTAAAGGGATGATCGTATCCCCGTACACGACCGTGTACTACGAACAACCCGCCGCTGCTCTTCGCCGATTCGAGAGTGCGACGACTCTCAGGGGCTAAGTCCCCGTGGTACGCGCCACCCGCGCACCCATCACAAAGGCTTAGTTCTTCCCCAGTAGGACGCCCCGCCCCTACTGATTTCCGGCGTTCCCCTGTCCCCGGGATCCTGGCTTCTGCCAGCGACCCTTGAGGACGGGCTTGGGGAAAGTCCGTCTGCGGAGTCTTTCCGCTGGACAGTCGCGCTTGAAGTGGCCCATCTTCCCACAGCCGAAGCAGCGGATGTCACGCTGTTCGGCGGACCCGAGTTCCTTGGGAACTGATCCGTTGGGGCTCGCTCGACCGGGAGTCGACAAAGAACTCACAGGCCATGCTGAGGCCGGCGTACGCGCCGGGCGATGGCTGTATTCTTCCTGAAGAGCCACTTGAATCACCTCTTCAAGGGTGCTTGACGGCACCCAGAATAGCTGAGTGCGCGCTGAACCCACTTGAAGGACGTCCATGAACACAGTCATCTTGATGTGTTCGCTGAGTGGTTTTCCCACTAGGGACGCCGTAAGCTCCCGTATCTCTTGGACGTACTCGTGCAGATCACGCCTCCCTTGCTTGCACGAGAGGAAGCGCGAGCGCTGGCGGTACTCGTAGTTCGCCGGGCGGAACGCGTCTCGGAGCTGTTCACACAGCTGAGCCCAGGATGTGAAACATCCAGGGGATGTTGCCTCCCGCGTGTACACCCAACACTTATCACGACCGCTAAGGTTGGAGAGTGCAAAAGCAACACGAAGTTGCTCGGTCGAGATCAGAGCCGCGTCCATCGCGAGCTCTACTTCTCGGACCCAGAAGTGAAGGTTCTCACCTCCCTTCCCTTCATACGGCTTAACCTTCAGCCGTATTGGCTTCGGGTGTGGCGGATTTGTTTCCGCTGCCGGAGCCCGCAGGCTCTCCCGCACATGCGCGAAGAGTTCCTGCTCGTAAGCGTCAAACGCATTGACGCGCTCGAGCTGCTCGGCCGGTGTTGCCACCACTAGGCTCTGCAGGGCCTCCATCCCGAAGATGCCTGCCATTTTCCAAACCGACTCGAACTGTGAGTCGTTCAGATGGAAGAAGTCGTTCCTATCCATGGCAACAAACTTCGGAGAGGTTCAGGTAGTCTACCCACGCTGGCGTGGATTGACTACAATTGCTACCAAGTGTGACGGGGTCACACAGCACCTTGCGCTAGAGGAAGTTGGCTTCCGAGAGTATACAAACTCTCAGTGAGCGGCAGTTCACAGGTCCCCTTTTACCGAAAGGGAGCGAAGTGACCAATTTAAGGTAGATGGTAAACTAAGTATATTTATCGGTAGGCTAAGCTTGAATTAAATACAAACTATAAGTCACCTACAGAAAAGCAATGTCATTAGCCAATGGTTGGTTTTGGACGACCTTGGTACCTTGTACCAAATATCCCGAAGTATGACGTGTTACACTTCATGTAACTAGGGGTACACTTAGGGCTACGTACCCGTTACACATGTGGTCAATAGCTAAAAGGCAGGTACGCTGTAGTGTCGGGGATGCTGTCAGCCTCTGGCTTTGGCTGGGATCCTGAACGAAATGTTGTGCTTGTTCACGATGATGTTTGGGATGACTACGTAAAGGTAATAGGACCTATTAAGAAGGCATCTTACAGTGTTATTTTTTTCCAGAAGAAAACCCAATCTAATCAAGTGCTGGTTGCAGTGAATTGATCGAGTACGGGAGTCGGTCAACTTGAAGATCAACAGGCTACGAGACTTTGCGTATTGCCGAGCGGTGGTGGCGCCGCTTGTACCAGACGACACCGCGGCGACAGACACCGACGCAGCAGGACAACTGGCCGGTCTCTGGTAGACCGGGTTCTTACCGGTATCCTCCAGTGGGGTTCAGAAGCGGGCAGTACTGGCGTGACGCAGGGGCGACGAGGAACGCATGCCTTCGAGCGGCGACGGAGGACGCAGCAGCGGCGCTGGACCGCGGTACGAGCCGGTACGATTGACTGGGCGAAGGCATGCAGCAGTGACAGCCATTGGCGGACCGGCGGCTCGCAGGACGAAGGCGCTGGAGCTGAGGCTGTGGTCCCGGGCGTTGCCGATTAGGAGCAACTTTGAAACTCTAACTCTAATCTCACTTCACATTTTACCTTTTAGAGCTCACTTGCCAGAAAGTATACTTTGGCTTTCAAAGCATTGACGATGACGCACAACGAAGCAGTTGACCAAGACGGAGACGTCGAGATGAAATTGGCTCAGCCGATATTCGAGTACATCAAGCCGCCCAAGACTGACGAACCTGGGGAAGCCTGCTCTGGTGAAGTTTGTGCGTGATCGTCGGCAGTATGAAGAGAGGATCGGGGAGCGGTGCTTAGCGACGGGTGAAGCGCACGAGACTGTACTCGTTAGCATCAAGAGCCTCATCGAGGATCCTTGAACACCTGGCGCACTACGCGTTCCGCACCACCGTGGAGGAGGTGACGGAGGCGCGCCTGCAGGAAGACATCACGCGCCGTGCTGGCACGTTGATGAGCGACCACGTCCCGGACGTGGCCAGGCTATTCCGTAACAGCCTCCAGGTGGACATGGAGGTGGCGGACATCCATGCACGTGCTGTCAAGCTCTTCATGGACTTTGACCAGCTCGTTGACGATCACGGACTCATGGCGTGGGTCGGCCAAGGACCTGTGACGGACGCAGCAGATCGGCAGCGTATGAAGACTCGCTGTAAGCTGCTCATTTCGAACCTGTTCCCGACGGTACTGCGTGTCGACATTGAGCGCCTCGTTGCAGTGACACACCAGCATGCGAAGCTGGACGACGTGGCGCTGTACGAGTTGATCGTCTGTCGTGCAAAGTACCAACAACATTTTCACATAATGCAGAGCGAGTTAAAGCATTATGACCCGCCGAGAGGTAAAACGGTTGGTAGCACGAAGTCTGGTGGTGGAAAACAGCAGCATAATAAGACTTCTGGTAAATCGGAGCGCTCAAAGTCTGAACCGAAGACGGTTTCAGCTCCACCTCGGTCAGGCTGTCTAGTCTGCAAGGGACCGCATTGGGTAAGGGACACAGGGGCCGAAAGCAACATCGTATCGCGTGTGCTGGTCGAGGAACTACAGGGTGTTGAAAGCGGGTTGAAGATGGAGGCTTTGAACCCGGTCATACCAGTTCAGGTTGTAGGCGGTGTCCGCATGGTCTGCCGAGACACAAGGCACACTTGAGTTGCGGGTTGAGACGGCTGCAGGACCGCTGCATCTCACCAATGTGTCGTGTCTTGTGATGGATGGTCATGAAGACGAGTACCAGCTTGGGCGCAAAACGATGCAAGATATCGGTATCAGTATCAATGTCGACCGATTGCTTGAGCTGTTGGCTGGCGGTCATGTTGGGGATGCTGGCTATGATGATGTCTCCAGGGACAGCCCGCAGTTAGCGTTTGCAGTTGGTGCCGATGAAATCAACGTATATCTGGGGAATATGCTGGTCGCTGCAGCGGCAGCATGGTTTGAGCCAGCGCTGCTCAGCGACCTGCGCAGGCTAGTCTACGAGTATGCTGACGTGTGGCGAGTTCGTGTCGGAGCCGACCCGCCAGCAGATGTCGAACCTATGAAAGTCAAGCTTCGTGACGGCGCTGTGCCCTATCGTAGTGATACGAGGAAGTATCCTCCTCAGCAGCGAAAGTTTCTTCAAGAATTGGTGCTGGCGTTAGAGCGACATGGACTTGAATGGCGTAACAGCACCAGTCACTGGGCATGTCCGGCACTTCCTGTAAAGAAGCCACATAGCGATGCGTTTCGTTGACTACCGACCACCGAACAGGTGCACAGTACCTCTGGCGGGGTCCACGCCGAACTTATCTTCGGCGACGCAGAGTGTGGAAGGATCTTATGGGGTTGGACGTTTCGATTTATTCAAGGGGTTCTAGCAGTTGCCTCTCCACCCTGACGGCCAGTAGCTGTTTAGTTTCGTTACGGAAGATGATGTCTTCACGCCGACGCGTGTGCCGCAAGGAGCCTGTGACTCCGCTGCAGCGGGGCTGCCGTAGCTTTAGCGTCAGAGGAAGACGTTCGACTCAAAGAGTCACTAATATTAAGTTCCTTATCCAAAGGACACTTACAGCCCAAGACCAGGGCTCAAAGTTAATACCTTAACTTTTATGCTTCAAACCCAGAAGTGTTTTATTTACTATTATTGCGGCCAAGCCGCCTAGGGGTAAATGTATCTGTTTAACTATCTAGCATAGTTAAACTTAATCAAGTGCATAACGTGTGGCTTTCAGCCAACGTACTGAGAGACTCTCCAACTTATGTACTGAGCGTTTGTTAACTCTCCGGGTACTCCGTACCCCTGTGTGTTTCACACCATGCAGCCCCGTCACACTCTCCCTCACTAAGATGAGAACATTCCGTTCTCGAAACTTTCCTCAGCGAGGTCACGTCTTGTTAAGACGGCGGAGGTTACTACACCTCACCCCAGCGTTGTACAGCTCCGTGAGCTCACAAACGCCTACGCATCGTTGATGCCCAACTTCTCGTCGTCGGCCCACGGCCCAATGTTCCAAGCGCAGCGCGCATCTTGCTCTCAAGCGGTCTCAGACCTACGCTCGCGCTTCCCGCCCACTCCACGAGTTGCAAACCGCATAGAGCAATGCTCTTGACTCATTCGAGTCGTCCACAACAGCTCAGCGGTTGAACACTCGCTTCACAAGCGATAGGTCGGTGGCTCGAACCCACCAGGGCACAGCCCTCTCGTTCCAGGAACGATTGTTCACGCTTGGACAGGCTTAAGGGAACACCCTTTTAGCTCAGTGGTCGAGCGTTGGCTTTGGAAGCCACAGGTCGGTGGTTCGAGCCCACCAGGGCACAGCCCTCTCGTTCCATGAACTGTTGTCCTTGAATGGACAAGCTTAAGGGCAACGCCCTTTCAGCTCAGTGGTCGAGCGTTGGCTTTGAAAGCCACAGGTCGGTGGTTCAAATCCACCCGGGCGCAGCCCTCTCATACCATGAGTAGTCCGCTCTCGGACTGACGTACGGGCATAGCCCTTATAGATCAATGGTAGAGCTCCGGCCTGTCAAGCCAAAGGCCAGTGGTTCGATTCCCGTCCGGGACACCACTTTCGCTGTTACAGCGCATCCACATTTGGATCATGCTCATCGAGCAAGTTGTTTCAAAACAACTATGCGTCTATCGAGACGCTTGTCCCTGAACCTTTGTTCAGCACAACACGAAGGACCTACTTCCTTCGGGACCATGTCCCTATCACCACGAGGTCTCTCCACCTCCTGCTCCCGCTGCGAGCACCGCTCATACGTACAAGCTGGCTGGTGCAGCCACGGGTCAGAGCCTGAGCTCAACTACTGACCTGATCGCTCCCCACTCTAGTGGGAGGCGCCCAGCGCCTGGCGACGCTGTCGCACGCCTTGGTGGCACTTCGGCACATGATGTGCCCGGTCGTAAGCGTCAACGACGTCAGGGCAATCTTGCCGGAAGATAACCTCAAACTCCCATGAGTTCTGTGAGTGAGGGTAACCCCTCCACTTCACCAAGTACTGGGTACGACCCTTGCGTCTACGCCACGCCACAAGGCGTTCCACGTGAAAGTGGAGCTCACCATGCTCATCGAGCAGAGCAGGAGGAGGACCTGCCTCAGCTGGGCTCTCGCGGGGAGAGGCAGCACTTGCCGGAACGGCGTCTGCGTCCATACGACGCTGGCGTCCACGACGCGAACGTTCACGTTCACCGCCCATCGGTCGATCTCGAAGAGATGATCCACCTTGTGGATAGGTTAGAGCCATCACTGTTGACCCACAACCAGGTCTCGGACCTTGAGCGTCCAGTCGCTCGGCTGAACGTTCAGCTTGCCTTGCTCCTGCATCTCGAGCACTTCGCTCCGCGACCTGTGGCTCTGCCACATTCTGATGATCAGCCATCTGTGGATCCACCTCTTGCTGTCGTTCAGCCTCCCGTGGCTCTACCACCTGCTGCCCTGCGGCTGTCCGTGGCCCAGCCACCGTTGGTGCCAACGCCTCCGCGCTCACCTGAGCAGGGTCTTGATATGGCATAAGCAAGCCAGCATAGAAGACCGGATGCGTGCGCATCTTCTTCGGAAGGTTGAGCGTATACGCTAGGCCCTTCCTGGCCACGACCTTGAACGGTCCTATGACCCGGAGGTCTTAACTTCGTCTTGAAGACTGCAGACTCTGCATGAGTAGGTAGGTTTTTCGCATTTAATAAAACTTGGTCACCGACCTCAAACCTCTCAACATTGCTTCTGCCCTTGGAATCTGCATGTTCCTTCTGCGTGTCTTGGCTTTCAGCCATAGCGTCGCGTACTTGACGCATTACGCTCAGTCTCAAAGAGACAAAGTCATCGACTTGCTTGCGAACCGCAACAGGGCTGACATCAGCTAGCCGCTCGGCTATCCCTCCCCCATCAAGCCCTGAGCCACTGCGTGGCGGCGTCAGTGGGACGCGAGGGTTCACATAGAACGGAGTGTAGCCTGGCGAGGCGTGCACTGCATTATTTAATGCGAACTCAACGAGTGGGAGCATCTGGCTCCAGCGTTTTGGCGCCTCAGCGCATACGCTTCGGAGGGTATCCTCCACAACGCGATTCACGCGTTCGGTTTGACCATCGGTCTGCGGAGGGTCCGCTGTGGACATGTCCAAACGAGTGCCGAGCACTCTGAAGAGGGACGTCCAGAACTTTGCGGTGAAGCGCGGGTCTCGATCCGAGACAATTGCCACAGGCAAGCCATGTTGGCGAAAGACTCGGTCTAAAAACAGCAAAGCTGTACCTTCACCATCAAAGGGGTCCGGCACTGCCGCTAAATGAGCCATCTTGCTCAATCGGTCTACAAAGACCACTATACCCGTGTTTCCCGCCTTATCCTTGGGAAGGCCAAACACAAAGTCCATACTCATGGACTGCCAGCATCCCTTGGGGACAGGCAAACTCGCCAATGGCGCTGCCGTGATCGGCGCGGACTTTGTCCGTTGACACGTCTCACACGTGCGTACATAGGTGCCAACCCACTTATACATCTTGGGCCACCAGTACATCGAGCTCACCGAGCCATAGGTCTTCTCCCGACATAAGTGCCCGCCCACGGGCGTATCATGAACCGCATAGAGGATTCGATACTTATCATGAGGAACGACTACACGAGGGTTATCCTCAGAGTCGGTGCTGTAGTACAGCAGGCCACCATCGAGCGAGTATCGATGCAGCCTCGCGCGTAAGCGCCCAGACAATTCCTTGTCAGAGTCTTTAAACTCTTCGCTCCGAAGAGCCCGTAGCAGCGCTACGCACATGTCGTCCTGTGCATACGCTCTGCGTATCAAGTCAGGCACTGACGACGTCACTGTCGTGCCATGAGCTAATTCGTAGTCGAGAGCGCATCGGCCACTACAAGCCGCCCCGGCTTGTACTTCACCTCTAAGTTATTTGTACTCGACAAAGAAAAAAAGCCATACTGTCATTCTCTGAGAGCGATGAGGCGAATGTGTCGCAGTGCGTAGCGACGCATGATCAGTAAAGATCACAAAAGGCTAAGAGTCTAGCAGGTTATCCTTGAATTCGACTAGAGCATACTTAATTGCAAGTAGTTCTTTGTCATGAACTGGATAGTTCTTCTCTGCAGCTTTGAGCTGGCGAGACTCAAACGCAATCACGCGTTCACGCCCTTCGGCGTCTGCTTGTAGTAAAGCACAACCGATTGCAAAATCGGAGGCGTCACAGACGATGCTAAACGGAATATCCGGGTCCGGTAGCGCAAGGATCGGAGCCTGGTGGAGGCTCTCCTTCACAGACTCAAAGGCTCTGTCGTGCTCGACGTTCCAGCACCATGGTGCGTCCTTCTTAAGGAGATCTGATAATGGCCGAGCCATCTCCGCGTAGTTCGCGCTGTACTCATGCAAGTAATTGGCTAAGCCAAGCCACTTGCGTAAGTCGTTTTGGTTCTTGGGAGCCGACCAGTCCACGATGGCCTTGACTTCGGCAGGATCTGCCCTTAAGCCACGCTTCCCAATGAAGCACCCGAGGAAAGGTATCTCCTCCGCGCCAAAGACGCACTTATCCAAGTTGGCATACAACTTATTAGTGTGCATGCACTCGAGCACCGCTCGCAAGTGGTCAATGTGGTTAACCACGTCTGACTTTCCGTGCTCGGCACGACTATGGACGAATATATCGTCAAAGTACGTCTGAGCGTACGCCCGGTGGGGCCTAAACAACTGCGTCACAAGACGATTGAACGTTGCTGGTGCGTTCGACAGCCCCTGGGGCATGACCAGCCACTCTCAGAGCATACCCCTCGGAGTACCCACCGCTGTCAGCGGAATGTCGCTCGCTCTCATGAGCAATTGGTAGTAACCATCGACCAAGTCGAGCGCACGGTACAACGTACAGCCTACCATGTTGTTCTGCAGAACATCCATGCGAGGAATCGGCGTTTGCGCCGGGATAGGGACCGCATTTAGCTTGTTAAAAGCATGAACAATGCGCCACTTGCCGTTCGGCTTTCTGCCACAGAACGTGGATGTCGAGTGCAGAGACTTACTCTCACGCACCATCCCTGCATCGTGCTTCGTACGGAAGAATGCGTCAATGACGTCACACTGCTCTCTCGGCAAAGGCCATTGCCTTGTTACGCAGTATGTGGTTCCAGGAACCAGGTCAATCTCATGACACACGCCTCGATCCGGAGGCAGGCCCGTCGGTGGGTCTTTCGAGACAACGTCTCCATACTCCTTCGCCACCGGGTAGAAGGGATCCGAAGGATCTTTGAGGATCGCCGATCCACTTCTTGCGCTCAGCGCCTTCTTGGTGTCCTCTAGGACCGCGTTGTCCACGACGGATGAGGAGTTCAACTCCTCCTCAGGTCCCAGAAGGACCACCTCGGCCAGCTCGCCTGCCTTTAAGGCTTCGCCAAACTCGGCAATGGACATCTCGTCCAGATCTAACAGAGCATCTGCAGCGGGCAGAGTGTCAAGGCTGATGTCGCCTTCTATCTCCCCCGTCACTCCGTTCACGAGTGTGTACAGCTGTTCACAGCAATCACGTGGAGCATCGCTGCTCGTCACGTTAGACACATCGTCCGACGTCGAAGACGTCACAGACGCCCTGCGTCTTCTTCTCCTCTCTCTCCGCGACCGAGCCCGGCCGGATGAGGGCGGTGTGGCGACATCTCCGTCACCACCACCGGGTGCAGCAGCACCATCACTTCTCGAAGAGGATACAGTGTCTCGCAAGACACTCGGCTGAAAGCCAAGAGGTCCTTGGCCTTCCCACAGTGAACTAGGTGTCACTTCACCTGCATCTTCTGGGCCACGCCCATGATGCCTCGACTCGCAGTCGACCACGACCCTCGGGTCACGCAGGGGCAGGGCATCGACCAGATTCGTACCACTCAGTGGATTACGCGCCACTCCGCGCTCGTCCTCACTAGGGCCCAGCTGTTGGTTATTGACCTGACCTGCACCGCTCAGCGGATAACGCGCTGCACCACGTACGCCCTCAGGGCAAGCAGCAACCTCGTTGCTAACAATTTCGGACCTACCAATGTCCAGCACTACGGCCGCCTCGGCCTCGTGCTCGCGCCAAAAGCGCTTCTGCTTCCTAGCAGAGGTGGGTTCATGACTCACCAAAGCTCCACTAGGAGCAGGGTGCGACGCACCCAGCGTTTTCGACTTCCAGTCGATCCATGGCTCATGGCGTTCCGGCCATGCCATGCCAAGGATGAGGTCTAACCTCGCATCCAGGTCTAAAACCAAACAGCGTTCCACGCTATCGAAGCTCTCAAACTTCACTCCAAGGTCGACAGAGACCTTCGACACAGTTACCAGTGTCCCCGTCGCGAGACGGACAGAGATCGTATCTCTCGTTGGCACTTCCAGTGCTTCAGCATACAGCTGACTCCCTTCTAGGGTGGAGCGACGGGCGTAGTTGCGCGAGGCTCCCAAATCAATCAAGACTCTCCATGGCTTTGCAAAGCCCTTCACGACCAGCAAGCCCGGCTTGCACACACGCTTCTCGTAAGTGAGCTCAGCTCTCTTCGCGGCTGAGCCCCGTAGCCCTCTACCTCTTCGAGGCACAAAATAACTCAGTTCTTCCCCAGTAGGCCGCCCCGCGCCTACTGGGAATTGCCGTTTCCCGGCGATAACCCGGAGGGCTGGCTCGCCGGAGCCACGCGCTTCTTGCGCAGAGGGCAATAGGCCCTCAAGTGCTTAGTGCAATTGCACACAAAGCATCGGCGGATGCCGGCGCGCTGCTCCGCAGCAAGAAGCTCTGCTTCTTCATCTTCAGCATATCTGAGGTCCATCGGCTCTGGACCGCTCGAAGAGCTTGCGCTACTAGCGCTCCTACCAGGTCGAACCGACCTGGTTGTGCTCGGCATTTAATGCCACATTCATCGCCTCTTCGAAAGCGTTAGGGTGTACACGGACCACTTCCGTTCGAGCTGCGCTCACACGAAGTCCCTCCATGAACACGGTCACGCTGACCAGTTCCAGAAGAGGATCCGCCGCCATTCCGGCGATAAGAGTTCTCAACTCTTGGACATAGTCCAATAAATCCTTCTTACCCTGGCGGGTAGCAAGGAACTTCGACCGGATACGGTACACCTGATTAGGCGGCGCGAACACGCGCGAAAGTTGTTGCTTCAGCTGATCCCAAGTGGAAAATGCAGCGTCAACAGACGTGCCGCACGTTAGTGCCCATTCGCGAGCGCGTTCTCCAAGCCTGGTGATAGCCATCGCCACGCGCTGATGCTCAGACTGGAGCAGGGCCAATCCCATGGCGATCTCGACCTCACGGGTCCCGAGAAGGAGATTCTCTCCATCCTTCCCCTCGAAGGTTTTTACGCTCACCATGAGCGGTTTCAGTCTCATAGACTCTTCACGCGTCATCGACGCCGCCGCCGTTGTCGCGCTCATTTTCTCTTAAACGTGCTCCATGAGCGCGTTCCCGTAGCGGGAGAACGATTCTAGCCTGGCGGTGACCGCCTCTGGACCTTGCGATGCAAGATGAGCCACGCCCTCCGGGCCAAGCAAGGACATAAGCTTAGTAAGCGCGTCCTGCTGCGCAGGGGGCAAATTCGCGAACACCGGGTGTTCCATCCTCGCAGAGGATATAGTCAATCGACCCAGGAGGGGGATTGACTACAAGTGCTACCAAGTGCAGCGGGGCTGCCGTAGCTTTAGCGTCAGAGGAAGACGTTCGACTCAAAGAGTCACTAATATTAAGTTCCTTATCCAAAGGACACTTAAAGCCCAAGACCAGGGCTCAAAGTTAATACCTTAACTTTTATGCTTCAAACCCAGAAGTGTTTTATTTACTATTATTGCGGCCAAGCCGCCTAGGGGTAAATGTATCTGTTTAACTATCTAGCATAGTTAAACCTAATCAAATGCATAACGTGTGGCTTTCAGCCAACGTACTGAGAGACTCTCCAGCTTATGTACTGAGAGTTTGTTAACTCTCCGGGTACCCCGTACCTCTGTGTGTTCCACGCCATGTAACCCCGTTATCCGCAATGCACTGCTAGCTACAGATGCAGCATTGTTTCCAAGCCATGATGTATCATAGCCTCCTTGTCTGGATTGACGACATCCTGCTATTCGCTGGCTCCGCAGCTGAGTACCTCGCTAGCCTGAGGATCTTTTTGGAGGTGCTGGGTGTTAGACGACTGAAGCTGAACGCGAAGAAGTGCGTACTCTTCGACACAAGAGTTGTATGGTGTGGCAAGGTTATTGACGGTCAAGGAGTTCAGCACTCACCAGAGCGCCTGGAAGCATTGACAAGCACAGCTTACTGGCATCACGCTAACATGGCCACCAGAGGAGGAATCAACCTTTCGTGCTGTGATCGACTTGTTGGCCACCTCCGCCAAGCTCTACTTTGCTGACCCTGACACCGTTGTCTGCATGTTCACCGATGCTTCGCTCGGCGGTCGGTCGGTCATACTCAGCCAAATTTGCAACTGGGTTAAAGGTGTGCCAGTCACTGAGCAACTACACGAGCTACTGGTGTGTCAAGGAGAACTATTCACGGGCTCTCAGGTGAATTGGTCGATTGTGGAAGAGGATGCCTATCCAGTGGTTCGTGAGTGCAGTGACATTGCTTATCTTCTTGAGCGTGAGAAAGGTGCTCAGATCTATTGCGACCATGCCAACCTGATCCACATTTTCTCACCTGACAAGACGGTCAGGCCACACTTGTGCGGGATGTTGCAGCGGTGGCCCTGCACATCGTTGGCGTCCGCTATAAAATAGAGCACATCAAAGGCGACGATAATGTGTGGGCCGTCCTCGTGTTGCGGTGGGGCCAGGAAGGAGCGACCCCGGTGCAACCGCCGCAAGCAGTCAAGCGAGTCGCACTGCCGGTGAGAGACGATGATGGAGACTCGATGCCTTGCAACAAGGCCTCTGCGTGGTCGTTTGACACCGATTACATTGCGGCTGGATACTGGCAGATCCCCCTTCCGGAAGAGTGGGTGAGTAAGCTAGCACTAACCAAGAGGGTGACAACTCCAGCACGCAGCCGGACTCGGCATTTCGCCCGCTACAGGACAAGAACTTTACGTGGCCAGGGGTTGACGCAGTCCGAGATGCGCAGCACCGCTACCGTGCTGACGCTCCGGTACCTGCCGGCGACGATCGGGCTGTCCGTGTCGATGGCAAGCTGTGGATCCCTAAGCAAGCCCGCGAGCTGGTGCAACGTCTACTAGTGGTTGCCCATTGTGGCCCTCAAGGACACCGAGGCAGCGACGTCATGCACACGGCACTTGCGGAGCGCTTTGCTATTGCAAATGCGAAGCCAATCATTGATCGGTTTCTGCGAAAGTGCTTGCTCTGCAAGCATGTCAAAGGCGGAAAGATCGTGATGAGTCCGTGGGGGCCTACGTCTACAGCAGTGAAGCGCAACGAGTGCCTTCATATGGACCGCCTGCAGCTAGGGGAATCCTACTGTGTGAGTCGCTACGTACTCGTGCTCAAGGATGAGCTTACGCATTACTGTGAGTTGATCACTGCCGATGTAGCAGATAGTGGAACTGCAGTGCATGCTGTGCTTGACTGGCACAAGCGGTTCGGATTGCCTGAAATATGGGCATCCGACAATGGATCCCACTTTAAAGCAGCAGTGATGGAGGAACTTGCTGAGCGCTTGCAAGCGACACAGCGGTTCGTGCCGGTGTACACACGATGGACCAACGGTACTGTCGAGCGTGTGAATAGAGACATCCGGTACGTATTGCGTGTGATGCTCATGGAACTCAAGTTGGACACCCGCAATTGGGTCCACCTCCTACCTGTGATCCAAGCCAATCTCAACCACTCGGCGGTGGCATCCTTGGGTGGACATGCCCCTATTGAGCTGTTTACCGATTTACCGGCGCCGTCCCTACTCGACACCGTGTCGGTTCCCACCGGCGACTCCTATCGCTTGTTGCCGGTTAACGTGTTCGCGGCTACGCCGCACCTAGACAAGCTGCGCGAGCATTTGCATGAGTTGCACTGTAATGTTGTCGAGCGCAACGAGCACCGCCGCTTGCAGAAAATATCGCGTACCAAGGGAACAGAATGCAACTTTGAAGAGGGTGATGGTCGCGCGTTGATAACCGCATGACTGGTAACAAGCTCCTGCTTCGTTGCGTCGGGCCGTTCCGAGTAGTTCGTGCCCTCTCACATTCATTTATTGTGGCTCACATGCTCACCGATGACGAGTTCAAGGTGCACGGATCACGCCTCAAGCACTACTGCGACGCCGATCTCGGCACCACGGCCGAGATTCGCGAACATGTGGCAACCCAAGGTATTGTGCTCGGTGTGCGAGCTATTGTGAACCACCGCTATGACAGCACGGCCAAGGCGTGGCAGCTTTACGTGGCATGGCGTGGACTCGAAGAAGTGGAAAACTCGTGGGGACCATTTGCCGCTATCTATCGCGATATCCCTAAGCTGGTTCAACGATACCTGCCATGCTGTAACTCTGAAGTCTGCGACTTCAACGTCAAGATTAATATGTGAGACGGGGCGTTTGGTAATTGTCTTGTGTACGAAGACAGGGGTCAAGTTTCCGATTTTCAAGTTTAATTTCTCAGTTTCATTTTCAAGTTTTATTTTCGAGACCAAGATTTCATTTTCAAGTTACAAGTTTGGCTGTGTTGAGCGGCGATGGCGCCGCTTGTACCAGACGACACCGCGGCGACAGACACCGACGCAGCAGGACAACTGTCCGGTCTCTGGTAGACCGGGTTCTTACCGGTATCCTCCAGTGGGGTTCAGAAGCGGGCAGTACTGGCGTAACGCAGGGGCGATGAGGAACGCGTCCCTTCGAGCGGCGATGGAGGACGCAGCAGCGGCGCTGGACGGTGGCACGAGCCGGTACGATTGACTGGTCGAAGGCATGCAGCAGTGGCAGCCATTGGCGGACCGGTGGCTCGCAGGACGAAGGCGCTGGAGCTGAGGCTGTGGTCTCGGGCGTTGCCGATTAGGAACAACGTTGAAACTCTAACTCTAATCTCACTTCACATTTTGCCTTTTAGGCCCGTTGTTAGCAAATCTCACTAGTGGACAGACTTCCTAAGTGGATAGAGCTTTTTCTCCACGAGGTTGGTTGTCAACGATATATACAGAAGTGGACGCCTTGGTGGATAATGCCAGTTCAAACCGAGGCGGGATGGTTGACATCTATAAAATAAGTTTCTTTTTACTAAAATTAGTTGTCTTGCACACAACTTCAAAAAGACCTACGACCTTACTAAGCATGTAGACGACCTCCGCAGATGATGTTGCTATCGTTCTTCGTGTCCGCCAACAGTCACAAGCACGACTCGCACTGCTACTGTGCCTTCTGTTGAGGCGTTCCCGTGGAACCCGATACTCTCGCCGTCGTGTGGACCCAGATGAGGAAACTGCTAGTCTCCTCGGAGAGAACATGTTTGAGAGAACGTTTAGAATGTCTCTCACCAGTTTCATGCTGTTGTTGAACTTGCTTACGCCACACCCTCAAGTTAACGAGCGTCAATCGTCTAACTCTAGTGTCGAGGGTTCGATTTCCCCGTGTGTAATGCTTATGGCTACACTACGGTATATAGCTGGAGGATCTTACCTGGATATTTGACGGACTGTTGGCATTCACTGGCGCCCTTTTTACCGCGTCGTGGACACTACAATGTCCGCCATTCTTTTCCTGCGAGAGCTACACATTAAATAAGTTTTTTATCTTATCAACTAAATCTTTTTTCTTTTGCCGGACGACAGATATATCATTTTCGACGTCGCTGATCTCTTCTTCGGTGTATACCCCAGTTGATGCACGAACCATTCGTTCCCGCAACTGTAACAGCGTGCTATAGGTCGCCACGAGCTGAGATAATCGACAGTCTGCTGCCAATGCATCCGAATCGGAACGCCCTTTGTCTAGGGAGGAAAGAACCTGCTCGATTATATCCCCCTTTGACTGTCTTTTTCCAAGCTTGCTGCGGGTACATTGCTTCTTTCTGGACGTCGACGCATCAGACTCGCTATCATCCACATCAACGTCACTGGGGAGCGCTCTCATAGTGTTTAGTCTGGCACGCTTCGGAAGTTTTCCGGTCACTGATGCCAGCAGCCCTTGCTTATCACGTAGGATCTCGTGCATGTAGAGAACGTCAATTTTTTCAGAACAGAAAGAGAAAAACTGATTCTCATTGTTGCCAGACTGTTTTGAATTTGTGAGGGCAGTATTGTAGCGAGAGCTCACATCCTTCCACATTTCACGCAGCTTCCCGACATCATGATGAATAATTTTCCCGGGATTACATTTACAGAAAGTCACCAACGCAGAGTCGAGCTTGGCATATTCCGGACGTGGACTGAGAAATTCTTCATGAATTTGTACCCAAACGGAAGAGCTTGCTTGTGTTTGACTCGTGTCGAGTTCAGCACGTGTAGGTCGTTGGTCCAACTCAGGTAAGCGATGAGCGAAACGATCCGAAAACATACATTGAGTAGACGCGGAATGCAGTGTCTACATTTCCGCTTGGGCACGGCTCCTATCACAGCCATTGGTGGCCTACCTTCTACATGTAGCTGCTGCATTTCTGCATACGCTCGCTTGAGCTTCATGAGTAGCGCCACGTAGCCCAACTTGTTGTCATTGCATTCAGCGCCTGACTTGACGATGCGAAGCTGGCGGCAGTAGCAAGCTGTTCTCAGCTGCTTGGCTCCAAACGCCAACAGTCACGTTTCCGTATCCTCAATACTTTGCGACTCATCGTAGAGGAGCTCGTCAATGCACAGCAGGGGATTTAGACTTTTTTTTCTTCCTTTTCCGCCCTTGGATCTCGGACACGCATGTTGTTTCGCTGCAAACGCCTTGGGTTGCCTCGAAAGTGGCGTTAGAAGCCTGGACCATATTCGAAGTTGTAGCCAACGTTTAGGACAGGGATGATTATAATAGCGGAGGCGAAAAGTAAGAAATGACCCTTACTATTCCATGCCATAACAACCGACAATCCTTCGGTCTAATCCCGTCTTCTTTCCGTATGGGAGATTCCACCAGTGGGGGAGGTCTCCCCTTCCGTCCACCAAAGAATTCCCCCGTCCGCTGGCGTTTGAAAAACCGGGGTGGGACGGGGGATCTGATTCCCAAGTTAATGGCGTTCACTTTACAAATCTCTGATTTGGGCCACTATTGACAAATCCACTAAAATTAGCGTGGCTAACAACGGGCCTTAGAGCTCACTTTTTGCCATACATATATGGACAAGCGCAGCAGTGCGCCAATGCATAATGAAGTCAGACAAAGTGGGTATCAGCTTGAAAAGGTGACCAAATCCGCTTAAGAAGAATGTTAGAGCTTTGAGGCAAACAGTGTTAACGATTTTAATCTTACTTGTCATTTTCTCTTATAAGTGTGTGGTCGTGATCATACGGACCAAATGGCATCTTTTAAAAGGGTACTGAGCACAAGTACTACGTTGTTTCTGCTGCACTAGCGTTGGTGCAAGATGACACAGCCACTCACGCCAATCGTTGAGGGGATACCTAAGCGTTGGGGTGAACAGGACTGGGCGACCTACATATGAACAAAGAGCGCTGTTTTTTGGGAGGGAAAGGCTCAAGAACGTTATGGAAGGGATGATGACCACCAGCTCGATGCTTTCAATTTGCCGGATGTGAAGAAGAGTCCGACCTTAGCCAGATAAAGATCACCCGCATGGTAGAATAGCCTCAAAACTGAATCCTCGGCAACTTGGCTAGTCGAAATTGAGCTGACGGGGTATTGAAGTTTTTGTGCAAGCGCGGGCCAGTCAGTCTGTCTCTTGAGAATAGGCTTGAACAGCTACATCCACTCATCATTCTGTATCAGCGCCTATACGCGGTCGAAAATGCGCTTGGCGACTGGTGTATCACCGTTGATAGGTGGGCGAGGTGCCTTCGGCAATGCTGAACGCTTTGCACTCGCCACCGAGGGGTTAGAACCTCCGGTCCCACCGTCATATTCTTCGTAGACCGGTTCCGGTCCCGCAACGCCATCTAGCTCGTCGGCAACGTTCCTCGAAAGGGACCTGGTCGCCCCGCTCAGCCCCGATGATAGCCTGGCCGTCTCCGGTGTCGTTGCACCTGGCTCTGGAGCCGGCGTCTTATCTTCGTAATCGTCGTAATCATGGACGTCCGGACCGATGTCCGCCTCATCCTCGAAACTCACCGAAAGCTCGACGGCTGTTCTAAAGCGTGCAACCGTCACGTCCGGACTTGAACTCTCGCTGCGAGCTCCGCCAGACTTGGCAGGAGTAGCTGGTACCGTCGATTGTGCTTTCGCCATTTTTCTTGTTTTCTTTTTCTTGTTCTTCTTCTCCTCGTGGTAGCTCGTAAACTTGAAGGCCATACAAACAGTTCACAACGGTCACACGCTGTTCCCGTGTCGCGGCATCAGTTGTGGTGTTGGAAATCCCACGTGAACTCTAGCTACAAATGTAGTTAGGAAGCTCCCACAACAATACATCTGCTAGGATAACAAACGATCGTTCGGGCGGACCTGAAACCCCAGTTCTGCCCTTGCACCGGGACAGACTGGACCTTGTAAATTACTTGTATAGACCAACCAATGAGAACACGCTACTAGCACGAGCAAAGCTAATAGGTGTTATAAATCCTCGTGATCCCAACAGCGGAAGGGTACCAGGCACGGGTAAGCCTTTTACGAGGGCACCGAGGGTTCAACACTTGGTTGGAAGAATAAAGGGATGCAATTCAAGCACTCCCAGACGTGCAAATAGGCAACAATGAACCGTCACGTAAAACCTCCCGATAGTAATCGGCCAAAACACACAGTCTCTTGGCCTTGCCGGATGAACCCTCGCTACAGAGCTTCGAGTTCACCGACAGGCATAACACACTCAAACAAGCTTGACCAGACGCTTACCTTGAAGCCGGACGTCGCTCTGTGTGCTTGAATAAAACGTCTGTTCTGTATTTATGTTTACCCTTTCGGGTCTATTCCTAATAAGAAGTCCTAATCAAGTATACAAATATCAAGCGAACAATGATCCGTTATGGATCTTCTTGCACGCCAAGCGTCGTCTGCACCGTCGCATGAGTATCTTTAACAGCTCGCACTTTTCCCAGACGGTGACCGCGCCTTCAAAGGGTCGCGGAGCCTTCCGCAAACGCATTCCAACCGCCACCGAGGGTTTGTATCGTAGATGGTAAGTTATTGGCCGCTGAATGCGAATCCGGCTAGTCCATTATTAATAATAAGAACAGCCTGGATTAATTGGCATCTGAACCGTATCCAACATCCGCTCAGTGTTCGGTAGTGACACCGTCGAGTCTCTTGCACCTTGGAGTCACCGTACATTAGGTGACCGAGTCTTCATAGCTTAAACAACTTGAAGGCGATCAGGTCTCTTTCTGCCGACAATTATGGAGAAATCACTACACCGCGTTGGTAAGTTGGATCCAGCAATCTCGCCGATTTTGCTGATCCCATTACACCACAATGGTGCGCGGGCCTGGATCTTTTGGTGACTCAGAATTTCACCGTGGGTTCCCAAGAATATGTTCAAGGTGAGATTTGAGCTTAGGGGAAGAGGCGTCATCGGAAGGTCGGATAGGATGGATGACCTCCTGTAAAATGAAACCAAGGGTCC
>NW_003303587.1:178581-183087 GCF_000142945.1 Phytophthora infestans T30-4
CAATATTCCAAAGGTGGATTCGCCAGGTGTGCCTTTATTTTGGATCGAAGTGAAAAGAAAGGTACGCTTCGCAAAATTTGGCCCATCTATGGGCATGGGACCGTTCCGGGGTGAGCAGAGAAGATTGGAGAACATGCGTTAAAGCTGGAAAACGGTAGGTACCGAATACCGCCTGTTCCCTGTGGTACACGTATACAAGCTGAAGTTGGTCAAAAGAATATCCGGATCGGGCCGCAGATCCGTCTTTCAGTGGATGTATCCGACCGCGTGGATTTCGACGAAGTCCTCCTACCGGAAGATAAGTTGGAAATGTGGATCTCGAAGACGACGAGTTCGAAGTCGAGAGGATCACCGATATGAGGTCGGGGAAGCGAACTAGATACGGACGGATTTACCGTGAATTTCTGGTGCATTGGCGTGGATATGACGAACCTAGTTGGATAGACGAGGCGGATCTGAACTGTGGAGCATTACTCTATGATTTCTTGAGGGACCATACGAATCGTAACAGATTCGGCGTGATGCAGTCTCACGAAGAAGAGTAGGGAGGGGATCCATGGATGTGAGTTGGTCATATCGATGGGAGAATGAAGAAGGACCCACAGGAAGGGTGTGGGTCAGGAGGGGGAGGATCGCTGATGTGAGTTGGTCACATCGGAAAGAAAGAGAAGACGAGTCCACAGGGTGGATTAGGAGGAAGGAGTGAATGTTTATGCATAAGAGTGACGTTTTACGTGTGAGGAGTCCTGCTTGATCTCAAGCACGAACTTTCAAGAGCCCGAACTATACCGACCCAATTGAAACTGGGTCGTTGGCGCTAGATCCGGATGAAAATCCAGGCGTGGATCCAACCGGATCCGGAATCCAGCCCAGATCCAGGTGTACACTGAAAGGGTGGATCCAGCCCAGATCCAGGTGTACGCTGAGAGAGTGCATCCTGCCCAGATCCAGGTGTACGCTGAAAGGGTGGATCCTGCCCAGATCCAAGTGTTTTTTTTACCTTAAAAAGGGGGAAACCCCCCCAAAAACCGGGGGTAACCCTCAAAAGGGGGAATTCCGCCCAGATCTCAGGTGACCCTGAAAGGGTGGTATCTGCCCAGATTCAGGTGTACGCTGAAAGGGTGGATCCTGCCCAGATCCAGGTGTACGCTGAAAGGGTGGATCCAGCCCAGATCCAGGTGTACACTGAAAAGGTGGACTAGATTTCTCAACCAACGAAGGAATGTTGTAAGCATATTCAAGTAAGAAAGTGTGGATTATAATAGCTTATGCAAAAAGGCTAGCTCGACCCAGTATCCAGTCGCTTGTTACTGCTACGAAAGGAATCCACGAAGACGGGAACTGGGGGCGTGGTGTCAAAGAGTGATGAGGATCAGGTAGTCTTGGGCTGAACATTGAAGAACTTGCCCACTAGACGCTGGATCTGGCGTCCCGGGCGTTGGCTCAGGTCCCCGCGAAACTGGATGCGCCAAGGCTCGGCTTCGTCGATCTCTCGCAAGGCTTCCAATAGGCTCGTGGGTTCTGGGCGATGGAGGTTGGGATCCTCCAAGTTGGCTTGACGGGATACGGATCCCGGAAACCAAGCTACCTTATCCCCGCGTCGGGGTAGATGCAGGAAGGATGGATCCAGCAAAATATCCACGTCACACCAACCGTCCTGGATTGCTAACACGAGGATCACAAGGACTCTCTTCCAAGCTCGGCCCGCATGGCTGCGTCGGTTACCACACTGCTTGTTGAAGTTCGACAACCAAGGCAAACCCTGCAGTTGATTCCGAGAAATAGGGAACCGGTGAGTGCCCTCTCTGAGGAGATGGTCGTTGTCATCTCGCATAACGTCTCGTTGACGGGAGGCGCAATCCAGTCGTCCGGTCAGGTCGCGGATCTCTACCGCCTGATCAGCCAACAGGAGTCGCAGGTCCTGCGACCGAGAGGCCGCACGGTGCTCCCACCCCTGGATCTCCATCGCTTGGTCATGGATTTGGGCACGCAAGGTCTGAAGTTGGGTAGTGTGTAGAGATGCAGCTTGGTCTTGGGCATCTTGAGCCGTCTGGAGCTCCGCCGTCAGGGTTTGCACCTGATCGGAAAGAGCCTGGGCTAGAACCCGCAGATCGGTGGGCGACATAGAAGACGGACTGACCGGAGGGGTAGTGGATGGGGCCTTGCCCGACAATTTGCCGGTACGCTTGGCGGGAGACATGTGTCGCGAAGGGGAGAAAACGGTTGTGGGTGCTGGTGATGCACGCCGTGAACGCTGTTGTGCAGCGCCGACAACGTACAGGAGGCGATTGTGGTAAAGTGCTTTCTCAGAAATAAGAGAATGGGCCTGACGCGGGGTCACTATCCCGAATCAATGACACTTTCAAGTGATTAGAGAGGATTTGGGTTGGCTGGCACGGATGCAAGTTGCCGGTGGTGGATTGGCCATGACGAGCAGTACCTCGTATGGAATGACGGTGGATCTGGTATGAGCGATGTACGAGAAGGCAAGATCCACCGAGACTTACCTCAGATCCACCCTTACCTGGATTCACTTAGATGGATATGGGACATACTATACAAGAGTGAATCGGGTGTGGATCCTATGAGGGAAGGATGGTAGGTGCCCTCTGAAGGTGGATCTAGTAGCCACGTCTAACGAGGAGTCAAGATCCACCGCGAGGTACCCCGGATCCCGTGTTTCCGAGTTCGGATCCAAGGAGGGAGGATCCCGCCTTGAGGGACCTGGATCCAGGGTATAGGTATGATGGATGCAGTGGATCTCGAACTTTCGTGGGACAGTGGAGATCACAGACGGTTGCAAGATGATGTTGGATGATTGGAGAGCTCAGATCCACGACGAGTGTACACTTTCAGTGAAGTGGATCCAAGCGACCTGGATCCTGATGAGTGCACCCATAATAGGGTAACCATAATGATTACGCCATGGATCCGGTGGATCTGAAGATAATGCAGCTGGGATGATGGGTCAAGGGAAGAAGGGACATGCAGCCGAGCCTGGTAAGGGATTTAGCAGATGAAAGACATAGAAGGTAGAAACCCAGGCAGGTATAGGCTTAAATATCAATACAGACTTCAATTTGCACGATAACACGCAAGTGCCTTCCTGCCCTCAAGAACCGGAACTACATTGGCCGTACGAGCTCGGAGAAGGTTGGGAATTGCGAATCTAGTGTTGGTAGTGATAACTGGATAATACATTGGTCAGACCCTACAACCTAGTGAGCTTTTCCTTTACTTGTGCAGATCCGACAGGTTAACCGAATTACTACTTGGTCGGTTACCCCCTAGAAGATCTCAACTTTCAAGATCCCGTCACAGGAGGCGGCAAGTACGACGCAAAGGAACTACAAAGGCAAGGGAACACACCCGCAAGGCAACCCTACGGCCAGATCCACGATCTAGGCCCCGGATCTATAAGCTCGAATATTCGCTTAGGATACGGAACCACCCACGGACGCAGAGTGAAGATTTTCCACTGCTGCTCCACCCCATCCCCACGTCTCGCCAAGACACTCAAGCTTCACCACTTGAACTCTTCGGAAGTTACCGAGAGAGCAAGATCCCGCCCTACCGACGGGTACACAAGGTGAGGAAAGTTCAGCAGAACACGGATCATCGGGGGACCCCCTCCGTTAGTCGGTGTCTGGGCGCAGTTGGTAAGTTGGATCTGGCAATCTCGCAGATTTTGCTGATCCCGCTACACCACAATGGTGCGCGTGCCCGGATCTTTTGGTGACTCGGGATTTCACCGTGAGTCCCAAGAAGATGCTCAAGTGAAGATTGAGCCAGGGGAAGAGGCGTCGTCGGAGGTCGGATCGACGAAGACGCTGCTGAATGAAACAAGATCCGCGGATCGATGGAGTTTTGGGAGGAACTCTGTCGACGGAAGAGAGGTGGATTCGGATCCGGATCTAGAAGAGAAATGTGGTGTAGTGATTTCTCCGTAGTTGCGGATTATCACCCGTCGACAAAGACGTGACACCGCCCAAGTTGTTCAAGCGACGAACCCTCGGTCAGGTGATGTACGGAGACGCCAAGGTGCAAGGGACTCGACGGCGTCACCTCCGAACATTCAACGAGCATTGGATACGGGCATATGTCACTGAATCCAGGCTGTCCTTATTATTAATAATGGACTGGCCGGATTCGCATTCAGCGGACCATCTACGGTACGAACCCTCAGTGGCGGTTGGGATGAGTTCGCGGAAGGCTCAGCGACCTTTGGAAGACATGTTCACCGTCTGGGACAGGGCGCGGACCGTTAAAGATGCTCATGCGACAGTGCAGACGACGCTTGGCATGCAAGAAGATCCATAACGGATCGTTGTTCACTTGATATTTGTTTACTTGATTAGGACTTCTTATTAGGAATAGACCCGAAAGGGTAAGCTTAAATACAGAACAAAATTTCCACTCAAGCACACAGAGCGACGTCCGGCTTCAAGGTAAGCGTCAGGTCAAGCTTGTTTGAGTGTGTTATGCCTGTCGGTGAACTCGAAGCTC
>NW_003303587.1:184037-191572 GCF_000142945.1 Phytophthora infestans T30-4
GCCAAATTCGGACTCAGGGGCTGCATGATGAGGAGGGCCGCGGCACCACCAACGAAGGGTAGTGCTGGAAGATAGCGGTTGAGCGCAAGTTGAAGACATTGGCGGATGCGTTGGACGAACTGCCACATCGTTCGTTTTACGCCGGAACGCCTTTTGTCTGGAGCCAGCAGCATGAATCACTATCTGGGGTGAAAGCACCACAATTCGAATTATACGAAATAGCTGCCTGTATGTTCCCTTAATACCTCGGTAGGAATGAGGTTGCCAGGCGATCGTGTACCAAGACGTCAAGGCTTCATCACCGTAGGATCGCGTCGATACGCCTAGTAGTAGCATCTGGTATTACCGGCTACCACAGATGTGACAGTCGAGGAAGATAATCCGATCGGGGAGTCGACGGAGCCGATGGTATCTCATCCGCAGTATGACACGCTGACAGGCATCCTAAGACGACCGATAGGTCGGGTGGCCGGCAGCAGCCAGATCACGGAGGCGCCCGAAGTCAGGAGGGTCGAAGTCATGGTCAGAAAAGTATCTCGAACGCAGACCGCGCGAACGTATGCGCCAGAAGACCAGATCGATGGGCCGATAGCGGCGGACGGCGAAATCGCCACCGGCGGTTCGAGGATGTGCAGACCACGCCAGTCAGCAAACCTGGGAGCGGGGTGGACGGAGTAGCTGATCTCATCGTGAATCAGATGGAAGTAAAGCCTGTTGGGAATGTGTCAAGCCCGACCCCTGTGGAGGATGACCAAGTCTGCATAAACGAAGGGGGCGAACGCTTTGTCGAAGGCGTAGACGCTCAGTTGGTAATCTTGCCAGAGGTGACGACAACGCCAGGAAATGTGAAGCTTGAAGACGTCCGAATCGAGTATGAGGACTTTGTCGCGCCAGCAGATGAAGTTAGGTTGCGGAATATCATCTGAAGTCGACACCATCTTCTTCTCGGAGAAGGGAACGCCCTGCCGCCAGCCGCGCGAGGCGTCTACTGCGATATCGATACTGGGACCGCCAAGCCAGTGGATCAGCGCGTGCGTCGAGTTGCGCCCCAATTTCGAGATAACTTATCCGGCTTGATCAAGGGTCTGCTCTCTGCCCATATCAGGAAGACGTCTAACTTGCCGTGGGTGTCGCCTATCGTGGTGATTGTCAAGAGGAATGGAGTCGACATCAGACTCCGCATCGATTACCGCGTGGTGAACAGCCTGATACGTCTCATGGTGTACGCCATGTCGTTGATCAACGATCTGTTGGAAGACCTAGATAAGGCACTCTGGTACTGCTCGTTAGATATGGCGAGCGGTTTCTGGGTCATGTCGATGACCCAGCGGGCGCGCCTGGTGTCGGCGTTCGTCATGCCGTTTGGTCTCTTTGAATGGCTATATGCGCTTTGGGTTGAAGAACGATGCGTATGCGCTTTGGGTTGAAGAACGTCCCTTAAATCTACCAGCGACATCTGGACAACGCATTGTATGGCTATCTTCGGATCCCCGAAGAAGGCGACCAGTCAGGTATGGCGGATGCGTTCAACATCGGTGAGCCAGACGTACATTCAGGACCGCCTGTGCTGGGACGTCGCTCGTACATCGACGACATTCTGGTGACCACTGAATCCTGGAACGAGCTCTGCACCAGAATAGATCGACTGCTACACGCGTGCGACCGTTGGAACTTGTTGATCAGCATGGTGAAGAGATCATGGGGCTGCCGCCAAGTAGACTACCTGGGACATCGAGTGTCCGCGGACGGCCTCGAAACGCACCCGAAGACTCTGACGGCTTTGCCATTCCCACGAACACCGTGATCTATGCAGTCTTTCCTTGGTAGCCTTAACTACAACAGCAGATTCATTGATGATTTCGCAATCTACGCGTCGATCTTGTATGAACTGCAAGAAGTGGAATTCACGAAATGAACCCGAAACCCGATCGAGCTGCTGGGGGCGAGAAGCGGATCGCCTCGGCGGATGAAACAGACAAATGGGTCCGAGCGCGACTGGCGTTCGAACAGCTGAAGAACAAGATCGCAGACGCGCCAGTGCCCAGACACTTTGACCCCGTTCGGACGCCAGTGATCGTCGTCTTCGCGAGTGATTGGGCGATTTCGGCGGTCTTGATGCAGGAACACGACGGCACGTAAATGTCTGTAACGTTCACCAGTCGCACGTTGAGGTCCAATGAGTTGAACTACGGTACCGTTGAGATGGAGATCTTGGCTCTTCTCAGGATACTGGACGTGTGTTACACCACGCTAATCACGAGATCGATCAGTCCTAGGGTTGTCAACGGCGGGTTTTCGAGCAGGGTGCTGACGCGATACTCCACGCTAGCATGGCTGGTGCGATCATTGTGTTTGCAGGGCCGGCTGGGCAACTGAGCAGCATTGGTTTCGCCGTGGACGCTAGAGACTATCAAGTGTACGCGCAGAGAGAACGAAATTCTGGGCACCATTGCAGCAAGTATCACCCCTCGGGAGAACGTCGACTCGATCTTGTCGTCGGTTGCACCAAGCAAGCGCCCACGTTCAAATATCGCCGCAACCCCGCCGACGGTTGAGCAAGGCGAGGAGATTTTAGTCGTGTGTTTCGACGGATCGGCGCGTGGCAAACGCGGCGGACGGGCGAGCAGTGCCATTGTATGGAAGCTACCTGAGTGGATTGCGGTCGCAGCGGAAGCAAAGTATGCGCCAGACCTCACGGTAAACGAGGCAGAGTACGACGGGCTACTGTTGGCGTTCAATCAACTATCAAACCTAAACAGAGAACGGCTGATCATTTGCGGCGACGCCAACCTAGTGATCAAGCAGATGCGCGGCGAGATCGAGTGCAAGGCACCCAGCTTGACGTCTCTGCGACAGCGGGCGCTGGATCGACTGAGGTCGTGGCCGTCACACGAATTCCTACATGTAAAGCGAGAATGGAACCAAAGTGCAGATCGGCTAGCAAGCAACGGGCTACGCGAACAAGCAGATACCGTAGTTACCTCGGACATAAACTCAGAAGACCTGATCGATTTCAACCGGCTGCCGAAACTGTTGCTCCCGAAGGCCGTATGCGTAGCGGCTGCTACACGATTACGGACGCGCCTTGCGAGTACTCCGAAAGTGCTACAGTTGGGTATCGTATAACGTATGAGAACAGATCGAATCCGGAAAGCACAGAACGAGGAGAAGTGGATCGCGGATCTAAAAACGTACCTGTTGGGTGATCTGGAGAAGCTAAGCGCTGGAGAGGCGCGTACTTGCAGCCAAATCGCCGACGAGTACGAAGCCGGCGAGGGCGGCCTACTCTTCTATTGCCCGAACGCACGGGGAGGCGACGTTAACCGCGACCAAGTAGCGAAACTGGTAGTGCCGGAAGATCTACAACAAGACGTGCTTCATCATTACCTCACAAGCCTGGAAGGCGGTCACCAAGGAATTGGAAGAACGTACCAACGGGTGAGATCGCACTTCCATTGGCGCGACCTGTTCAAGAGTGTGCAGCGCTATGTGAGACAGTGTGTGGATTGCGAGACAGAACAGGACTTCCGACACTTCGAGCAGAATCGCTGGGAAACATCAAGCTACTGTACGTACCCATTCCAATGTGTCGCGATGGACCATATCCCGTCTGTACCGAAGTCACACAAGGGCAATGCCGAGCTGCTCATCTGGGTTGACCTGTTCTCAGATTACGTGGTAGCCAAGGTAAGTGCGTCGAGAACGGCGCAGAAGATAGCCGAGAGCTACGAAGAATGTGTCTTCCGCCGCTTCGGCGCGAGCGAAGTTATCCGGTACGATCGGGAGACAGGTTTCATGTCTCATTTTTTCAGCGCGTTCAATCGTATCGTAGGACAACGGCACAGCGGAATGGATGGTGCAGACACTGACCAGCTCGTTGAAGATGTATGTCGCAGATGTAGATCAGAAGAACTGGGACGAGTATGCGGAGCGTTTGACTTTCGCTATTAGCACGGCATATGACCGAATTCGCGGAGCGACGCCGTTTTACCTGATCCACGGATAGGACGTAAGGTCCACCCTGGAAGCAACACTTCCACTCGGCAGCACACGACGCCAGGACTAGGAGCCGCTCCGATGGCGCTATAACACCCAGCGAGAGTACCAAGAGGTCCGAGAACAGGTCAACGAAGCTCTGCGCGAAGCAATCACAGCGAGAGCAGATCGACACAACGAGAATGTGCGGCCCCATGACATCCAGTTCGGTGACAAGGTGTGGTTATACCTAGATCGTGTCAAAGAAGGTTACGCTAGGAAGTTAGCGCACATGTGGCACGGCCCCTTCAGAGTCGCGGAAATGATATATCGGCATGCGACAAGAATAGAGACTGCCGGCACTGAATATCGACTATTCCCGATCGTACATATGACGAAGCTGAATCTGGCCAAAACGTATCCGGACCACGCCGACGGACGATAAGACCGCCCGCGTAGACTTCGACGAGGCCTGCTACCAGAGGACAGCTGGGAGCGCGATCTAGACGAAGGCGAGTTCGAAGTCGAGCGGATCGCTGATGTGAGAACAGGACGGCGGACACGCTACGGCCGCGCCTTACGTGAATATCTGGTATACTGGACGGGATATGCGGAACCCTCACGGATCGACGAAGCAGACCTAAATTGCGGAGCACTGCTGAGAGATTTCGAATGTGGACGGACCGGTCGAAACCGTTTCGGGGCGATGCAGTCTCACGATGCGTTGGCGGTGGAACATCTGCGGTGGGCTGGCCATGGCGGAGACGCGAGAGGTCGATTGACTTGCAGGGTGGTTGCTAGCTTCGAGAAGGAGGTGGTATTCGTAACGTGCAGTGGGCCTATAAACGAGAAGCAACCAATCGGAGAAGGTCCGACAGGGAGTTGGATTAGGCCAAACGAAAATGATGTGAGCGAAAGAAACTCTCTAGATATCTGGAGATACAAAGTGGGACATATATTGGCTGGATGGACTGGACCTGTTCCACCAGCGCGGTTACTAGCACGACTACGGGTTGACGCTGGAAAGATGACGCGACTGTGGGAGGGCCGGCATGAACTTTCCTGGCAGATGTGCGATCCCAAGTGCGTGGTGGTCGACTGGCACGGTACGGTAGTGATTACGCCAGCGATCAGCCTCGTCTGCGGCCGCCAAGGCGCCAAGAAGATTGCCCGGGGTCGTTCCATCTTAAATCGCTGGATACCAAGCTCCTGTCTCACCTTTGCGAGGAAAATGGAGTAAATACGGATTTTAAAGTAGATCAAGATCACAAAGACCACGAATCATACCGAGCCGTATCTGCCGGAGAAAGAATTTCCCCGGACTCCTGCCCGGGATCACCGCTGCTTACGGCCGATGTAGAGGACGCCCAGGTACCGACTAGCGCGACGCTTGGCGATGCTGACCGGGAAGGCATGAGTATGTAAGCCCTGCGGTATTTTGCTTTGTAGTTCAAGTAGAGATGTGCTATATGCACAAACCACCCCTCCTCACCAAACCAGAGTGGACTAGCCCTGGTCACAATGGAGCCGACTTAATTAGGGCGCGCACGCCATCCTCGTCAAACAGATTGTCTCTCCACTCCTGAAGCTGGGGTGTCGGACTGCGAAGTGGGAACAGCCACTCCACAGGTTTGGAAAATTGGCTGAACAAGCTGTCCACGTCCATCTCCACGTCTGGTGTACGTTTAGCGAGGACCAGGGGGCGATCGCATGACCCTGGAAGAGGCGGTGATCGCGATAACCAGGGATCCAGTCGATCTGAGGTACACGAGTGACCAGCAGGGCAGCCAACTCCGTGTCCGAAAGCAAGACATTGGGCAAGCCAACAAAACCCCGACCACGATAAGGAGACTCTGAGGATGCGTCACTTCCAGAATCTGTGCCAGAACCCTGATCTGAGCCGCGGGAACTGCCGCTGTCGCTGCTGGAATCCAACCCAGCGGCAGCAAGGTGAGACGAAATGCTGTCAGAATGACCGCCACCCACGGATTTACCTGAAGATCAAGTCGATCGGGCGAGTTGCGGAGAATCGAATGTGGCGCGAGACGGCCGACGTGCAGATCGGGATCGAGAAGAGCTTGTCGAAACATTATCTCCGCTGCTATCCGAGAAACCAGACGACGCCGAGGCGGCAGCTTGGCTTGCAGCAGCAGTGGACAACGTGTCGATCGGATTCGCCGATGGCTGGCGTTGCGACGTGAACCCCCGAGAAGACGAGCGAAACGAAGATTGCGCAGCTTTGCGCGAACGAGTTGCTCTAGCCGGAGATCTCAAAACCCGAGAGCATTTGCGGATTTGAGGAGATGGGGACGATGACGAGGAAGCAGACCCGGGAGAAAGCAAGGATGCGATGCCTGTCAGGCGTTCGCGCGCTTGGTCCGATCTTCTCTCAGGCTGGCAACTGCCACAAGCCGCTCGTCGAGCTTATGAAGCAGAGCGTCTCGGTCGACCGTCAGCTTGTCCATCTTTTCTCGTAAGGCCGCGTGGGCGGCCTCAAGGGCGCGAGTAAGCTTCTGCGAAGTCTCCACTCGACCAAGTCATTTCTCCAGGCGAGCGATTATTCCCCGAGCTGCAGATATGTGACCCACTGCAACGAAGCTATTAGTAAGATCAAGACCGCGAGCAGATGCCACCCTTACGGGTTTTCTGGTGCTCGGCCTTCGTTTGATCACGCTGAAAGGCTGTTTGACGCGCTTATTGAGAAACCTGCTGGAGATCCCGATCCAGTTTCCCAACCTGCTCCCTTATACGGGTGAGCTCCGCGGTGTTAGCAGTGATCGTATCATCTACGGCTCGCAGGCGATGCTCGAGGTTCTGACGAAGTTCTTGGAGGCGGCGCCTCTTGCGCCCGATCACGGCCTGAGGTCGACACACCTTCCTCTGAGCGGCTTGGTGAGAGTGGGAAGATCCGTGAAGCTCGCTGTCCAAGGCAGCCTTTGTGATTGCCGAGCGCTTGAAGGCTAGAACGCGACAGCGCAAGCTGAGCTTCCAGACCCGCTATGTCGGGCCACATCCGGAGGGATAATTACATCGAACGAGGTAGCTGTGCCTCAAGGGTCGCGATCCTGTCGGATCAAAGTCGGATACAGCCTCATCATAGCGAAGTTCAAGGTCGCGGTATCGGAGGCGATAGATTTCAACTTCACGGGCGGTGTCCTGTCGTTCCTGCAACGCGCTCAGGCAATCGGCAAGGTCCGCACGTGTGGAGTCGAATTGGTGACGAACCAGATCGTACCTGCGCTGGCTGAAGAGCACATAGCGATGCAGCGTCAGCTGCCTCCGCAAGCTGGCGGTCTAAATCATCGGCACGCCAACAGGCGGCAAGATATTCGCGGCGCGGAATATCGTGATTTAGCCGCAGCTCCCGCAGCTCTCCCACTTGATCGGCAGCCTGCTCATGGGCGCGCAGAGAAGCATGTACGTGAGGGAGGTCCAGCGAGGGGTCCGCCAGGTCGACAGTCGACACCGTCACGGGGATAACACTGGCCACAGGTGGTAACGACGCGTTGGAGGAAGGAGTAGCTGCATCGAAGGAATCACCGTCTTTATCAGAACATGAA